>NC_056744.1:834297984-834387984 GCF_019279795.1 Protopterus annectens
CTCTGCTTCAGAGCATCAGTATTACTGAGTGTGGTCACTACGTCTGTGGACGTTGTTGCCAAAACCTCAGACACAATTCTGCAGGGATCCTCCATAGTTTGTTCAGCACGCCTTTTAATTGCTGCACGTACTCTACTCTGCTCTACTTGGACCACATCAGGTGCATGAAAATGACCAATACTCTTCAGAAGCCTCTCATCATCGGAACACTTCTCAGTTATACAACGGCCCTTACATTTTTGTTTCGCCTTTTGCGTACAACACCAGTACTTTTCTCAGGGTTACTCTTTTCCAAGTAATACTGATAACCATCAATACAAAGAATTGGTCGACCTTTTTGGGATGTAATGGTACCGTATAAGGAACCAATAACACCAGGAATATTCACTGCTGCTTGGTCTGACATAGTACATAGGCCAACCTAGAAATCAACAACAGTAACTATATTACTACAAATTAAAACAGCATTACTATGTAACATAAGCCTGTATCATTGCAATAAATTATAACTTACACCAATACCAGACATTACATAACTTTAACTATGCATGACTGACTACAGTTATCCCTTACATGTACTATTATTGTACTGTGCAGTCCATGAAGTCGTTACATTTCTATATTTTATTGTTAACACTGTAATACTTCACACATACATCAATATATGTATAATACAAACAACACGTTTTACTATATAGTACATTCCAGACTTGGCAACTAAACGGTATTGCTATCAGGTAAGCCGCATCAATCTGTATTGTTTGCAATACTGTATTGTAAGTTTCTGTCCATATACATCAGTACTAAATCACGGATTCAGCCTATAGAAGTTTAGAAGCTTATAACCAAGGACACGTTCATTATAATGTATACCTACGTTATACATCTCAATCCATACTGTTACTATAGCACGTACTATTACATTTTAGAAATGTGTTCCGACGGTTTGTGATACTGACGGTAATCATGAACGACTTTGAATAGCATTGACATGTATTTCCTATTGTTCAACATATTAGCAAGTAGGGCTTGTCACTGTTGAAGTCAACTATATCTGTCAACATGTATATAAACATTTAACACTTATAATTATACATATACATATACATATGCTAGTCTTACATATCGTCTATAATGCATTTTTTACAAATACTTACAGGTACATGTTACACTACTACTTTGTCGTATGGTACGTTTACTCACCAATCCACACTTTCAAGATAAAGTCTATTATATCTCTATTTATGGATACGTCTCCTTTAGGCAATTAAACTCTGCAGCGGATTATTCCCTCTCATATACTGTCTGCATTATCAACGAGTCTATTATCGTATCTGTTTGACTTCCGCATTAACTGTGCGAACTTCTGACAGCGACGCAGACATCACCGTCACAACATCAATGTCGTCAGCTGTACATGCCATAGTTCTATCTGCGATGAATACCTCACCGTCGGAACATCATGGTCATCATTGATGGACACCGTATTCAAATATGCGACAGCCAGTTGTTCGAATTACAGTACATGGCGGAATTTCAATTTCGATAATTCTGGTGAGCGAATCTATGCACATTCGACATTCTTACTGACGAACATACCACTGCCAGGTATGTAAACATCGTTTAAATGATAGTAAACCGGTCACAACATATGTCATGAAGATGTAGAGTGGGGGAGGGGATAAATGGCTGCTGAGGGCATTCATAACAATGTGGAGAGAAAGGCATATCTCAGATGACTGGAGAATAAGTATACTAGTGCCTGTGTACAAGAAAATCGGGACATACACAACTGTGGGCAGTACGAAGGTATCAAACTCCTGTAACACTGCATGAAAGTTCTGGAGAGCGTGATTAATAAATGAATATGCAGAGTAGTAGGAACTAAGATCAGAGGTTCAGATCCAGATCAGGATGCAATACAACTGACCAGAAGTTTGTACTGAGATACATAGTTAAGTAAAAGCAAGAGATGAGGAAAGAGTTCAACTGGGCATTCCTAGACTTGCAGAAAGCATATGACAAGGTCCCAAAAAAGCTGATTTGAGAAGTCCTATGATGGGTTGAAGTCACAGAAACACTGGCAAAATTTGTGCAGGCTATGTACAAGCATCCAATGACACAAGTATGAACAGTGTTCGGACTCACAGAGGGCTTCCCAGTGGAAATGGGTGTGCATCAGGGTTCAGCTCTGAGTCCACTGCTGTTCATACTGATGATGGACTATGGTACCAAACAGGTCATAGAAGACAGAAAAAAAATCAGCTGTTTGCAGAAAATGTGGCATTACATGAAGGCTCTGAGCTAGAACCTCAGCAGATGATAGGGGAATGGAATGGCAGACAATGTGGCATTACATGCAGGCTCTGAGCTAGAACCTCAGCAGATGATAGGGGAATGGAATGGCAGACAATGTGGCATTACATGCAGGCTCTGAGCTAGAACCTCAGCAGATGACAGGGGAATGGAATGGCAGACAATGTGACATTACATGCAGGCTCTGAGCTAGAACCTCAGCAGATGATAGGGGAATGGAATGGCAGACAATGTGGCATTACATGCAGTGTCTGGGCTAGAAGCGCAGCAGATGATAGGGGAATGGAATGGCAGATAATGTGGCATTACATGCAGGCTCTGAGCTAAAACTTCAGCAGATGATAGGGGAATGGAATGGCAGGCTATGTGGCATTACATGCAGGCTCTGAACAAGAATTTCAGCAGATGATAGGGGAATTGAATGCAAACCTGAAGTGAGAATGAACTGAGTATGGATAAGACATGTAATGACAGCAAATGGGGAAATCAGAAGAAGCTTTAATCTGAGATAGAAGTTAAAACAGTGGAACAGGTTAGCAGCTGCAAGTATCTGCAAGGAGTGGTTGAGGAGAAGAACTGAATGAGGAGGTCACAGCTAAAATTAGAAGGGCTGCAACCAAGTAACACAGAGTGTCAGGTGTAAAGCATGACAGAAGAATGCCAAAGAAGCCAAAAAGTAAGGTGCAAAAAACATGGTGTGATCAGTACTGTTGTATGGTACAGAAACCTGGGCACTGAATGCAGAGGTGTGGAGGAAGCTGGACATAATGAACTGAACTGCCTCAAATGGGTCTTGGATACACACTGTGGGAGAGAAGAAGAAATGAGGAAATAAGAACATAAGCACAAACATCTCCAATTACAGAGAAGGTCAGTGAGAACAGATAATGGTGGTTTGGGCACGTGCAGAAAGACAGAAGACAATCTGGGGAAGACAACTTGGGAAACATAGGAAGAAGGCATGAAGAAACAAGGGTGTCCAGTAAAAGATGGATGTGTGAGACAACAACTGTGACTAGTGAAGAAGGTAGGAGAGTGGGATTGAATCAAGAGAGATGGGTGGCAGCTGATGTTACCATGAGTGTGTATGGGGCTTACCCCCTGACATTTTTTTTGTAACATTTTCAGCTGGGTGATTTTCACTGTTTGATGTTTTAATTATGTGTCAGTGGCACAACAGTTGCCACAGTTGTATTTATTATAAATGGTTGTGGGTTCTATTCCCACATTAGGAAGATTAATTGCTAATACTGTAGTGTGGCATAAGAGAAGAGTGCCCCTCCTGAGTGTGAGTTTTTTTGGATGAGATATTGAGTTACAACAAAGGTGGGCAGCAGAACTAGGAAAACATTGCTTCCAGAGACTGGAAAAAAGGGCCTTAATCTGAAGAACTTTGAATTTATCTTTTCTTTATTGTTGTAAAGGTTAAGTAGTAGGGTTAAAAAGCTCTATCTGATAATAAGTGTTTAATGTAATAACTGAAATATGTTCATAGATTAGTACTAGGCTAACTGCCCTTGTGAGCCATTTTAAGCCTAGATAATTATCCCTTGTGAGACTCTAACCCTGCACCTTGTGTTTGCAAGGCAAACACCTTAACCATTGGTCCACCCTCCCAACGCCTGATCAAATGTCTGATCAATAAACTAATTAATACTTTCAACCTGTAAATAAATGTTTGTTTTCTTTTTTCCAAAAAGAATGAAATGAAATGAAATGCTGCAATTGCGAAATGATGGAAGTACATGTTGTTTGAGTTAAATTCCTTGAGAAGCTAACCAAGGCAGGGCATTTGACAAATATTCAACTCGTTTACAATTGGCTCACACAAGTCCAATCACAAATAAGTGAAAGCTTGTGACACCACATGATCTTTGGACATAAAAAAAAGAATTTACAGGGAAGTTCACATGTATCCCATGATAGCTAGCATCCCCATGGGTCCACTATACCAATCCAAGTTCTCACTGTCACAAGGAATGGGAATTAGTGGTGCACTAGGAATTTGTATCTGTGAGGAAAAGCTATCTAATCATACACTAGGGGGTCACATAAATGAGATTTAGTCAGCAGAGTTTCATAAACAGTCCTGCCGCCAATATTTTATATAAGCTGTTTCTCAAAAAATATGAAAGAAATTCAGTAGTTTCCTGTGCTGTACAACTATATATCTTAACAACAATATTCACTTAATTTGTATAACTTATGTCTCTCTAACAGCAATGTTACTGTTCTGTTTTTATTCTCTATCAGAACAAGTATTTCTGCAATGTTCTTCAAACTAGATTCAGTATTGGATAGGAGGAAAGATTATATAAACGTAACCATATTTAAACACATAATGTCATTCTTTTTACAATATGCCATGTAAATCGTCACATAAATATTAAAACTTAATCATTAATGTGGTTTCTTTGCAACTGTAGCATATTCCACAGATCCATCATGGATGTGAATGCTGACAGCATTCTTAGTTTCTGCTGAAATAGCCAGTGAAGCATATGTAAGAGTGGCATCATCTGGTTCTGCATCTTTCTGTATAAAAATAAAAAAAATATATGATCAGATAATGCAATTACACATTTTCCAGTCTTATTTAAACTTTGTAAAGTACATATTATTTTATCATACATTCATTCATTCACTCATCATATAACAACCTATGCATCATTTTTAAACACAGGCAGGAACTCTGGGTAATTCCAAGTACTTTGTTCATACTAATAATGATGCTTGGTTTATAACATCATTGTGGGTTCACACAATTTCTGAGCATGAAGTTCCCATTTGCCCACAAAGCACTGCTGCTGTTGAAGTAAGTAGAATAAAGGGGAACTTCATTTAAAGCATGTATTTCAGTTCTCACATTCCACTTGTAGCGTTGTCTTCAGTATTATTAGCAGCACAGATATTAGGAATGTGATGCATCTCCCCACATGAAACTAATTAACACAGTACTTGCTGCTTTTTGCATTACAGAAATTGGGACATTTTCTTGCTGTAGGTTAACACTTAGCAGACAATGCTCCAGTAAACATTATGCTATTAATTTATGGGCATTCTACTCAAGTTATTAGCTTATCATATTTCTGTGCGCATTGTTTTGCATTACTAATCAAAGTTCTTTTAGAATTACTAACATTGCTAACATGTTCACTTTGCTATCACAATCTG
Source organism: Protopterus annectens (assembly GCF_019279795.1). Taxonomy (NCBI): domain Eukaryota; kingdom Metazoa; phylum Chordata; order Ceratodontiformes; family Protopteridae; genus Protopterus; species Protopterus annectens. The sequence goes on from NC_056744.1 coordinate 834,303,475, forward strand.
CATTATTCAGTCGTAACATTTATAGCAGCTATTAAGTCCTTCATAGTCCATGCAGTCGGATTCTTTCTTATCCTTGTGTTTTCAGTGCATCTCTTTTCAGCTTTGATAATGTGACTTTTGCCCCAGTTTGCTCAGTCCAGTTTTTCTGTGATAGCACATCATTCGAAATCCACCAAGTAGGAATCAAGGTATCCCTCTCCTGTCAGAATTCATAGTTCTTCCACAAAATCAGGATAAACTACACCCTAAGTGTGAACAAGTTTGTTTTCGATTCTTGTAGAGCTTTACTCCCTCTTTTTCACTGACTGTTATCTAACTCTCTTCTTTGACTTTTGCTGTAAATATAACAGAGCGGGTCCTCTAAGCCCTGTCCAAAGCAAAGAGCACAGCCTCTGTGGGACCAGATGACATCCTAAGCTGTCTTCTAAACAAGCTAAAACATGAACTATTACCTATTTTCAATCATAGGTTTGTTCCTGTGGAGTGGAGAACAGCTATAGTTATTCCACTCCACAAAGGTGGCCTAGAACAAACCCGGGCATTACATACACATAAGCTTACCAGTGTCATCTGTAAGGCAATGGAATGTATCATTATCAACCTCATAAATAAAGACACAGGTGACCTCCAAACCATGGATCCTACCCAATTTGGCTTTGTAAAGGACAGATCCTGTCTTAAATCGGGTGGATTTCTTTGAAAGTGTGACCAAGGCCATTGATGAGGGCAAATCTGTGCACACACCATACCTCAGCTTGGCAAAAGCCTTCAACACAATCCCACATTCAGGCATTACCAATAAACTTAACAAACTGAATGTAAACTCATTGTTGTAAGATGGGTTGCCAACTGGCTGACAAACGAGACACACACTATCAAAGTGGGTGACTTCACATCAACCAGCAGACCTGTTATCAGCAGGGTGTCACAGGGTTCATTGCAGGGCCCCCTATTGTAGGGTATATACTTCTCAGATGTTCAGGTCAAAACTAAAAAGTTGTAGCTGACCAAGTTTTTAGATAACTGCAAACTGGGCGCAATCATTGAATCCCCAAATTATGTCAATATACTCCAGGATGGTATCAAACAGACCAATGACTGGTGTATTAGTCACGGTCTCAGACTGAATTCATTCTCTTCAGCACAAACAATGTCTATTCACATTATCAGATCAATACCAATACCCTAAGTACCCATGAAGTGGTAAGGGACCTGGGAATCACAGGTTCATAGGTGTGCACTAGGCTAATGGTCCTGGAGCCTTTACAAGCCTAGTCTATAGAAGTGCCCTGGCATTGTGCAGCCTGATGCTAGTTACCAGTGCTGCTATCAAGTACAGACACTGGAGTGATCCCTGGGTGAACTTTCTAATTCCCATCCACTCACCACATGTCTACCATTGTAAGGATAGCTTTCCACGTAGCTCGCTTGATTAGTAAAGTCCTCACCTTGAGAGAAAAAGAAGTTATAACTTCCCTACACTGGGCACTTATCCAACCCATAATTGAGTATAGTATAATGCCCCATTTGGTATGTACCATACAAAGCACCTACAGCAATTAGAGAGACCTCAGGGGTTTCTAACTAAGAAGATCAAGGGCCTACAGCATGTGCCTTACATGGACCAAATAACATCCCTGTCACTATACTCCATATCATGCAGACTTCTTACAGGAGACGTATGCCTGGCCTACAGAGCAACCCAAGACCCAAACCTAATGAACCTGCAGCATTTCTGTAAATCAAATGGGTCTAGGGCTACACATTACAGGGACTTAAATATGGCCTGGAACTTAAATAGGACATGCTGGAGGGGACAGATTTATCTCCCAGCGACTGCCATATCTTTGAAACAGAGCATCTCTATTACACTGTTGAATGGGAACCTGGATGAGTGGATGGGACACCATAAATTCTAACAGGAGATAGCTCCCATAACATACAAGGCCATGTCAAACCCAGAGTTGTTGGACATGCTACACTTAAAGAAATCCCAATCCCTCAGAGCTACACGCTCCAGGGATCTAAACCTTGTCATCACAATAAACAAAACATGCTGGAGGGATAGGTTCCTGACCCAGAGACTCCCCAGACTCTGGAATAGATTGCCCATACATGTCAAGCAGAGTGCCTCTTTGGACCTCTTCAAGAGGAACCTTGACGATTGGATGGGAGAAAGGAAATTCACCCCAGGGATCACGTCAGTCACCCTGCTAGACAGGGGTCCAGGAAAGTAAATAATGTGGGAAGAAATAGCCAGGGAATTGTTATGGCTAGGCTTGTATAGGCCCTAGGGCTGATAGCCTAGTACCAACCTATGAACCTATGAACCTATAACCCTCCTGGACATGGGGAGTCATCACTAAATATAGTATTGGGTATTGACTAGTACCTCTATGGTATTACATTTTGTTGTAATGGCTAAGCTTAAATTGAGCTCCAGGTTGATAGACTAGTAATCTCCTATGATCCTAAATTACAATCTTATATCAAAAATTGGGAAATGCAGCACCTCGATTTCATTTATCAGCAGGATGTATTAAAGTAAAACATCTACTCCCACCAAATCATAGAATTAATAGACTGGAACAAAAAACTGGAATTAAAAGTTTATGATATAAAAAGGTAATTATGTCATAACAATGTCAGACTGATCAGGTTCGCTAAGAGCATGGAAGGAGATATATATATATATATAGCATTTAAACATCTACAAACCATCAGAAAATATTGGCAAGTCAATATATAAATACTCAGTAGCTCGCTCTTGAAACTCCGTTCCTCATAATTTAAATATCCCCCATAAATCCCAATTCAAACTTGCTCTGAGCACTACCTACAAATCACCTGGTCTTGTCCCTGCCTAGCACCAACCTAATCCTACTTACCTTCCTTCTAACACCACTTCCTTCTTCTGACCATCCTTCTTCTGACCATCCTTCTTCTTCCTCTCTTCTTGTCCCTCTTCCTAGCAAGACATACCAACTCCCACTACTTGTAAATAACATCTCCTGCTTCTCCTTTGCATGCAAACTATCATGTTGGTACTGTATATGTGTGTGTATATATATATATATATATATATATATATATATATATATATATATATATATATATATATATACATTTACTCAAAAACATGTACAAAACTAATTGAGTTAACATCTTTTTGTTTCCTAAATTCTTATTGGGATGTAATTTCCTACTTGAATGATTGTAATTGCATTTGGAGCTTTTCTCCTTGGGTCTCCACTGAAAACAGGTTATTGGCTCAGTTGGACCAACCCGGTTAACAAATGACAATAAATAAATAAATAACATAAATAAATAAATGTATGAGACAAGAGCTGTGCTGGCATCCTCATCTCTGCATTTAGCAGGTCAACAAAGTCCATGGCGAAATGCCCACAAATCTCCAAAAACTTGTTATAGTTCTATTCTTAAACTACAGAGATAGGGAAGAAGTATTACATACAGCAAGAAAGCGTGTCACTAACTGTGATATCAATGTGGTAGTGACTAACTGTGATATCAATGTGTCACTAACTATGATATCAATGTGTCACTAGCTGTGATATCAATGTGGTAGTGACTGTGATATCAATGTGGCAGTGATTAACTGTGATAGCAATGTGTCACTAACTGTGATATCAATGTGATAGTGATTAACTGTGATATGAATGTGTCACTAACTGTGATATCAGCATGGTAGTGACTAACTGTGATAGCAATGTGTCACTAACTGTGATATCAACATGGTAGTGACTAACTGTGATATCACTAACTGTGATATCAATGTGGTAGTGACTAACTGTGATATCAACGTGGTAGTGACTGTGATATCAATCTGTCACTAACCATGATATCAATGTGATTGTGACTGACTGTGATATCAATGCATCACTAACTGTGATATCAATGTGGTAGTGACTGTGATATCAATGTGGTAGTTGGCTAACTATGATATCAACATGGTAGTGACTAACTGTGATATCAATGTGTCACAACTGTGATATCAATATGGTAGTGACTAACTGTGTGATATCAATGTGTCACTAACTGTGATAACGTAGTGACTAACAGTGATATCACTAACTATGATATCAATGTGGTAGTGTCTAACTGTGATATCAATGTGTCACTAACTGTGATATCAACGTGGTAGTGACTAACTGTGATATCAGTGTGTCTCTCTGTGTGATATCAACGTGGTAGTGACTAACTGTGATATCAGTGTGTCTCTCTGTGTGATATTAATGTGGTAGTGACTAACTGTGATATCAGTGTGTCTCTCTGTGTGATATCAATGTGGTAGTGACTAACTGTGATATCAGTGTGTCTCTCTGTGTGATATCAACGTGGTAGTGACTAACTGTGATAGTGTGTCTCTCTGTGTGATATCAACGTGGTAGTGACTAACTGTGATATCAGTGTGTCTCTCTGTGTGATATCAACGTGGAAGTGTCTAACTGTGATAGTGTGTCTCTCTGTGTGATATCAATGTGGTAGTGACTAACTGTGATATCAGTGTGTCTCTCTGTGTGACATCAACATGGTAGTGACTAACTGTGATATCAGTGTGTCTCTCTGTGTGATATCAACGTGGTAGTGACTAACTGTGATATCAGTGTGTCTCTCTGTGTGATATCAACGTGGTAGTGACTAACTGTGATATCAGTGTGTCTCTCTGTGTGATATCAACGTGGTAGTGACTAACTGTGATAGTGTGTCTCGCTGTGTGATATCAATGTGGTAGTGACTAACTGTGATATCAGTGTGTCTCTCTGTGTGATATCAACGTGGTAGTGACTAACTGTGATATCAGTGTGTCTCTCTGTGTGATATCAACATGGTAGTGACTAACTGTGATATCAGTGTGTCTCTCTGTGTGATATCAATGTGGTAGTTACTAACTGTGATATCAGTGTGTCTCTCTGTGTGATATCAATGTGGTAGTGACTAACTGTGATATCAGTGTGTCTCTCTGTGTGATATCAACATGGTAGTGACTAACTGTGATATCAGTGTGTCTCTCTGTGTGATATCAACATGGTAGTGACTAACTGTGATATCAGTGTGTCTCTCTGTGTGATATCAACGTGGTAGTGACTAACTGTGATATCAGTGTGTCTCTCTGTGTGATATCAATGTGGTAGTGACTAACTGTGATATCAGTGTGTCTCTCTGTGTGATATCAACGTGGTAGTGACTAACTGTGATATCAGTGTGTCTCTCTGTGTGATATCAACGTGGTAGTGACTAACTGTGATATCAGTGTGTCTCTGTGTGATATCAACATGGTAGTGACTAACTGTGATATCAGTGTGTCTCTCTGTGTGATATCAACGTGGTAGTGACTAACTGTGATATCAGTGTGTCTCTCTGATATCAACGTGGTAGTGACTAACTGTGATATCAGTGTGTCTCTCTGTGTGATATCAACGTGGTAGTGACTAACTGTGATATCAGTGTGTCTCTCTGTGTGATATCAACGTGGTAGTGACTAACTGTGATATCAGTGTGCCTTTCTGTGTGATATCAACGTGGTAGTGACTAACTGTGATAGTGTGTCTCTCTGTGTGATATCAACGTGGTAGTGACTAACTGTGATGTCAGTGTGTCTCTCTGTGGGATATCAACGTGGTAGTGACTAACTGTGATGTCAGTGTGTCTCTCTGTGTGATATCAACATGGTAGTGACTAACTGTGATATCAGTGTGTCTCTCTGTGTGATATCAATGTGGTAGTGACTAACTGTGATATCAGCATGTCTCTCTGTTATATCAACGTGGTAGTGACTAATTGATATCAGCGTGTCTCTCTGTGTGATATCAACGTGGTAGTGACTAACTGTGATAGCGTGTCTCTCTGTGTGATATCAACGTGGTAGTGACTAACTGTGATATCAGTGTGTCTCTCTGTGTGATATCAACGTGGTAGTGACTAACTGTGATATCAGTGTGTCTCTCTGTGTGATATCAACGTGGTAGTGACAAACTGTGATATTAGTGTGTCTCTCTGTGTGATATCAACGTGATAGTGACTAACTGTGATATCATTGTGTCTCTCTGTGTGATATCAAAGGGGTACTGACTAAGTGTGATATCAGTGTGTCTCTCTGTGTGATATCAGTGTGGTAATGACTAACTGTGATAGTGTGTCTCTCTGTGTGATATCAACGTGGTAGTGACTAAGTGTGATATCAGTGTGTCTCTCTGTGTGATATCAACGTGGTAGTGACTAACTGTGATAGTGTGTCTCTCTGTGTGATATCAATGTGGTAGTGACTAACTGTGATATCAGTGTGTCTCTCTGTGTGATATCAACGTGGTAGTGACTAACTGTGATATCAGTGTGTCGCTCTGTGTGATATCAACGTGGTAGTGACTAACTGTGATATCAGTGTGTCTCTCTGTGTGATATCAATGTGGTAGTGACTAACTGTGATATCAGTGTTTCTCTCTGTGTGATATCAATGTGGTAGTGACTAACTGTGATATCAGTGTGTCTCTCTGTGTGATATCAACGTGGTAGTGACTAACTGTGATATCAGTGTGTCTCTCTGTGTGATATCAACGTGGTAGTGACTAACTGTGGTATCAGTGTCTCTCTGTGTGATATCAACGTGGTAGTGACTAACTGTGGTATCTGTGTCTCTCTGTGTGATATCAACGTGGTAGTGACTAACTGTGGTATCAGTGTGTCTCTCAGTGTGATATCAACGTGGTAGTGACTAACTGTGATATCAGTGTGTCTCTCTCTGTGTGATATTAACGTGGTAGTGACTAACTGTAATATCAGTGTGTCTCTCTGTGTGATATCAATGTGGTAGTGACTAACTGTGATATCAGTGTGTCTCTCTGTGTGATATCAATGTGGTAGTGACTAACTGTGATATCAGTGTGTCTCTCTGTGTGATATCAACGTGGTAGTGACTAACTGTGATATCAGTGTGTCTCTCTGTGTGATATCAACGTGGTAGTGACTAACTGTAATAGTGTGTCTCTCTGTGTGATATCAACGTGGTAGTGACTAACTGTGATATCAGTGTGTCTCTCTGTGTGATATCAACGTGGTAGTGACTAACTGTGATATCAGTGTGTCTCTGTGTGTGATATCAATGTGGTAGTGACTAACTGTGATATCAGTGTGTCTCTCTGTGTGATATCAATGTGGTAGTGACTAACTGTGATATCAGTGTGTCTCTCTGTGTGATATCAACGTGGTAGTGACTAACTGTGTTAGTGTGTCTCGCTTTGTGATATCAACGTGGTAGTGACTAACTGTGATATCAGTGTGTCTCTTTGTGTGATATCAACGTGGTAGTGACTAACTGTGATATCAGTGTGTCTCTCTGTGTGATATCAACGTGGTAGTGACTAACTGTGATATCAGTGTGTCTCTCTGTGTGATATCAACGTGGTAGTGACAAACTGTGATATTAGTGTGTCTCTCTGTGTGATATCAATGTGATAGTGACTAACTGTGATATCATTGTGTCTCTCTGTGTGATATCAAAGGGGTACTGACTAAGTGTGATATCAGTGTGTCTCTCTGTGTGATATCAGTGTGGTAGTGACTAACTGTGATAGTGTGTCTCTCTGTGTGATATCAATGTGGTAGTGACTAAGTGTGATATCAGTGTGTCTCTCTGTGTGATATCAACGTGGTAGTGACTAACTGTGATAGTGTGTCTCTCTGTGTGATATCAATGTGGTAGTGACTAACTGTGATATCAGTGTGTCTCTCTGTGTGATATCAACGTGGTAGTGACTAACTATGATATCAGTGTGTCTTTCTGTGTGATATCAACGTGGTAGTTGCTAACTGTGATATCAGTGTGTCTCTCTGTGTGATATCAACGTGGTAGTGACTAACTGTGATATCAGTGTGTCTCTCTGTGTGATATCAATGTGGTAGTGACTAACTGTGATATCAGTGTGTCTCTCTGTGTGATATCAACGTGGTAGTGACTAACTGTGATATTAGTGTTTCTCTCTGTGTGATATCAATGTGGTAGTGACTAACTGTGATATCAGTGTGTCTCTCTGTGTGATATCAACGTGGTAGTGACTAACTGTGATATCAGTGTGTCTCTCTGTGTGATATCAATGTGGTAGTGACTAACTGTGATATCAGTGTGTCTCTCTGTGATATCAACGTGGTAGTGACTAACTGTGATATCAGTGTGTCTCTCTGTGTGATATCAATGTGGTAGTGACTAACTGTGATATCAGTGTGTCTCTCTGTGTGATATCAACATGGTAGTGACTAACTGTGATATCAGTGTGTCTCTCTGTGTGATATCAACGTGGTAGTGACTAACTGTGATATCAGTGTTTCTCTCTGTGTGATATCAATGTGGTAGTGATCTCACTGCATTTCTGACTATAGAGCAGCACTGCTTATGTTTTTATTTATTTGACATTTGTTAACCAGGTTGGACCAACTGAGCTGATGCCCATTTTCCATGGAGACCCAAGGAGAAAAGCTCCAGATGTAATATGCAAAGTGAAAGTAAACAAACCAGAGGAACAAATACAGCAAAAGCAATATACTACAGGTTATCTGAATCTGAGGAAAACAAAATAACAAAATAATGTGAGCATAAATAATATACATACAACAAACCAGTAAATGAGAAATAACTTTATACAAGTTTGAATTAAAATAAGAAATTGTGGTAGGCTGTTTGAGCCTTATTGACATGAAGGAGTTTGCAGGCAGTAGTAGCAAAGCAAGAGAGGAGGAGAAGAAAGAACATGGAAAGGTTTATGTGGGGTCTTCACAGGGGGCATATCCATGAGTTAGATAAAAAATTCTTTAGTTCTTTTTTGAATCTAATGAATTGATTAATATATCTTAAGTTGAGGGGGAGTTTGTTCCATTTGTGAGATGCTTAATGCTTGTAGAATACTTTACCGACTGTTTTATTGACTTTGTGTATAAGAAGCAGATGGTGGTCAATGCTGAGGAGTGGGCGGGGGGGCAGTAAGACACAAGATTAAATAAGGAGGGACAGGCTGAGTGCGTGCATGTGTGTGCCTTCTGTGGAAGGTTGGGTGCTGGGCTGGCAACTTGACATTGTAAAACTCCACTGCCAATCATGAGCAGACAGGTGATCCACTGTGGCGACCCCTAACTGGGAAAAAGCTGAAAGAAGAAGAAGTGGGTTTGCTACATAGAGGAATGGTACTCACTGGTATCTTTCAGACATGAATGGGGCAGAGTATGGAAAGAGGAAACTCCTCCAGTCACCAGATGCATGGAGCAAGTCCCTGGGAAAAATAAAAGCCAAAATGCATCAGAAGTATACCTTCCTAATGGGTATCTGATTGAAATCTAGGCAGACTGCACAATGGCGGTATGAAGGTATTCACTGCAGCAACAGGTTTTTGCCACTGGCAAATGGACTGAACAATTATCCAGAAGTGTCAGTGGACTTTTTAGATCCAGATCCATCTTCCAAGGAATTTAAGATCCTAGAAAAAGAGCAGGCTGTGGCGATCCTGTTCCAGACAGTAGCAGACAGAACAGGTGTCATGGTGTTGACTTGAAAAATGTAAATTTATTCTGGATGATCAGCAGAGATAGGAGAGAAGTGCTTGGATGTCTAAAATGAAATGTAACCTGAATAGTTACCTATCTGGGAGAAAAAAACAAAGTCAGAAGGCAATCCTTCTGCTCAGTCTATGGAGCTAATAACCCTTGAGCCAGCCTGCAGCTGGAATTTGTTTCACTTTGCACATATCGTTTTTCTTCTTCTTGATCTTGATCTGAAGATCATTTTTTGCTGTGGCTCAGAAAGGGGTAACACCTTTTCCTCCAGACAGATTTTAAGTGGTACTGCTTTTTATTTTTCCACCAATACTGCTTTATTGGATGGCATGTTACTAAAATTGTTATGAAGAAGCTAGGGAAATAGATAGTGAGGGTATTTCCTGGATGGGGCTTGTACACTGCCTGTGTGTTTTACCATAAAGCACCACAAATGGGGTTTGGTCCTGTCTGTTTGTGAACAGTCATTTGTAGGTTAGCTACCCCCCAAGAATAGTATATGCTGCACAAGGGGTAGGCAGAAAGTAAGTGATGTAAAGCTGAAGATCATACAACAATGTCCTGTTTTAGTTGGAACTGTTTGTACAATGCTACTAGGCTACAGAGGTGGAGTTTTAGTAATGCACATATCGAACAGGGCCTGTTGAGTGTATTATTAAATACCAGGATTTTATTTAATTTTTATTTTATTTATTTATCATTTGTTGACCAGGAATGTCCAGCTAGGTTCCACAGAGCCTGTTTTCAGCAGAGGCCTGGGGAGAAATGCTCCAAATGCATGTCTTTGGAATGTGGGAGGAAACCGGAGTACCCGGAGGAAACCCACGCGAACACAGGGAGAACATGCAAACTCCACACAGAAGGCACACCAACCAAGAATCGAACCGGAGAACCTCTTGCTGTGAGGTGACAATGTTAACCACTGCACCACTGCACTGCCCAAAATCCTTCTGCTCAGCCTGGATGATCATAAAGGTTCTAACTCCATGGGTTGGCAAGCATCTACAGACACAATGCGTATCCTGCCTTGGGGAGAATGTTGCTCTCTCTGTGCTACACTTTAGCATCAGGACCATTAGGGTAGGGAGCACGGAGGCTTTGCCCAGATTGCATTTTGAAGATGTGCACCTAGAATGTGAGCTGTCTCAGTACAGTGGTTAAGACACCTAATGTATATCTCACCACTACCGCTGGATGGCAGTGTTGCTGTTATCAGGAAAACTGTGAAAACATGAAGCAAAAAATACCAGTAAAGCAAATAGCCTCACATAGTGACACAGCCCCAGGATCAGAAGGGAGTCACTAGTCTTGGCAAACTGGCCCAAATCCGTTTTCAAAAAAAATAAAAAAACAACATGCAAAAATAGTCACAAATCTTGGCAACCAGGCAACAATCCAACTCAGAAATCTCATTCCAGGTACCACACATTTTTATTCGGACAAATACCAATAGAAGAGATAAAGACCATAAAACTAGATCAAAGTTTATGTTTTTTATCCCTTTTATTGGTGTTTGTCCAAATAAAAGTGTGATACCTGGAATGAGATTTCTGAGTTGGATTTTTTGTCTGTTTGCCAAGATTTGTGACTATTTTTGCAGCTTGCTTTTTTTTTTTTTTTAAACTGGATTTTGGCCTGTTTGCCAAGACTAGTAACTCCCTTCTGATCCTGGAGCTATGTCACTACATGAGGCTGTTTACTTCACTGTTGCTATTCACCTGGTCTTAGCTCTCTTTCTGATCCCTCTCGGTCACCTTTCCATGGCATTGTCACTGTAATAGCACGTGGTCACCTGGCCATAGCTCCCTTTCAAACCCTCCTGGTCACCTGGCCATAGCTCCCTTTCTGACCCCCTGCTGGTCACCTTTCCATAGCACTGTCATTGTAATAGCACCTGGTCACCTGGCCATAGCTCCCTTTCAAACCCTCCTGGACACCTGGCCATAGCACCCTTTCAATCCCCTCCTGGTTACCAGGCCATGGCATTGTCACTGTAATATCTGGTCACCTGGCCATAGTTCCCTTTTAAACCCCTCTCGCCCTCTCCATACTCCATGTAAATTTCTCTTCTGTTACAACATTTCTAACAAACTCAAATGCTCCTGTTTTCTCTTTTCATATCCCTCTCTTCTACTGTAACTCCTTCCTTCAGTATTGCTCCTCAGACCTCCTTCTTCCTTCTCTCTCTTTATTCTTTTCCACACTATGTGAAGAACTAAAACCCTAACATTGCTATGTCCCAACCTTGTAGGTGAACAAATCTGTAGTGTTAATTGCTGTTTAACTGTTACAATTCCCTCTTTTGGAGCTTTTCTCCCTTGTACTCTGCTGAAAAGAAGTGTTCACCTAGTCAGACCATCCTGGTTAACAAAAGTAATAAATAAATGCTGATGTGATATCATTGTTCATAGGTTCATAGGTAAGTACTAGGCTATCTGCCCATGGGCATTTATAAGCCTAGCCACAGAGTGATGGCTTTCGCCTCCCCATTAGATTAGTAACATGGGCCTCTGTCAACAGGGCTCCTGAAGTGATCCCAGGGTAGAACTTACGATTACCCATCCACTCATCAAGATTTCTCTTGAAGAGGGTCAGAAAGGAGCTCTGTCGAATATGGATTGGGATTCTATTGCAGAGTGAGGGGAGTCACTAGGACAGAAATCTATCCCTCCAGCATGTCCTGTTTATTGTTGTACATAGGTTTAAGTCGCTAGAACGAGTGGTTCTGAGGGATCTCGTTTTTTTGAGATGAAGCATGTCCATTTGTTCAGGGTTTGATACGGCCCTATATGTCAGGCATAGGTCACCTCTGAGCAGACGGTAAGCGACTGAGAAGAGCTGGAGCTTTTTTAGTCGTGCTTCATAGGGTAATTGTTTAAGGCCCTTAATCCTCTTAGTTAGGTACTTCTGTGGTCTTTCTAGTTGTTGCAGGTGTCTAGTGAGGTACATCCCAAAAGGGGCATTGTACTCTATTATGGGCCTAATGAGTGAGGAGTAAAGGGGCACAATCACCTCCTTGGATCTAGATGAGAAACCCTTTGTGATCAGGTGTGCCACATAGAAGGATTTCCTGACCATTTTGGCTATGTGGTTATCAAAGGAGAGCATGCTATCTACTTGGGTACCCAGGTCCCTAATTACTTCTTCTGTACTTAGCGGATTCCCATCTATGTGGTAGTTTGTAGGTACTTTGTTTTTCCCAAATGGGATTACTATGCATTTTTTGGCATTTAGCTTGAAGTCGTGACTTTGACACCAGGTGTTTGTCTCTGTGAGACCCTTTTGCAGGATGTCTGTGTCAGCTGGAGAGTCAATTATTGCACCCAATTTACAGTCATCTGCGAACTTGGTTAGCCACGGTCCCTCCGCCTTTACCTGTACTTCGGAGAAATATATACCAAACAGGAGGGGTCCCAGGACTGAGCCCTGTGGGACTCTGCATGTGACTGGTTTAGAGTCAGACATGGTGCCTGCCACTCTTACCATGTGGGTTCTGTCTGAGAGCCAATTGGCAACCCATCTCGTCACACAAGGGTTGATATTTAAGCTGGTGAGTTTGTCTATGATTCCTGAGTGTGGGATGGTGTCAAACGCCTTAGTGAGGTCAGGATATGCTGTGTAGACCACCTTCTCTTCATCTATGGCCTTGGTGACTGTTTCGAAGAAGTCGACCAAGTTCAGGAGGCAAGATCTGCCTTTAACAAAGCCGAACTGGGTGGGGTCCAGTGTCTGGAGGTTCCCAATGTCCCTGTTAATGAGCTCCATGATAATGCATTCCATGGCTTTGCAGACCAAGCTAGTCAAGCTTATAGGGTGATAGTTCCCAGGGTCAGTTGTGGCACCTCCTTTGTGGAGTGGTACAACTGTTGCTGTACGCCATTCTTTGGGTGCATAGCCTGTAGAGAGGCTGAGTTTGAATAGTGATTTGAGATGGGGGTTAGTTCATTTTGAAGCTCGTGTAAGACAAAACTTGGGATAGCATCTGGTCCCATTGATGCTGTGTTTTTGGCCTTTGCAAGGGCTGTCTTTACTTGTGTGTCTGAGATATCTGGAGCGTCACATTCTTCTGGGATGGATGCTAGCCCTTTTGGTGGAGAGGGGGGGGGGTGAAGTTTGCACTGAACTTGTCAGCCAGGATGTTGGCAATGTCGGTTGGTTCAGTGTATTTATGGTCTTTATGCACTAGCTCAGAGCATATATGAGAGTTTACCCCTAGACTCTTGACATAGTTAAAGAAGGCCTTGTAGTTATCCTTAGAGTCATTGGCTATTTTTCTGTCGAAGTTGGCCTTGGATGACAATGAGGGAGCGCAGTTTTTTACTGATGTTAATCAGAGATGCCTTCTTATTTTGGGATTTTGTTCTATCTTGCAGGAGTTTCCTCCTTCTGTTGTAAAGTTTATTTATGGCTGGGGTCCACCAGACTGGCTTCCTCTTTTTTGAGGAGTCAGTCTTGGTTTTACTTGGGATGGCTCAGTCCATGCATTCTTTAAGGTGCTCATAGAATGCACTTGTAAAGGATTCTGCCGATGAGTCATCATTTTCCATTTGACTGGGAGCTTTGAAACTTCCTACCTCAGTCTTGAGGAGTGTGAAGTTGGCTTTAGAGAAGTTTTTTACCTTGATTTCCTTGACTGGGGGTGGGGGGGTTGGGATGTGGATGTCCAGTGTGATTAGTTTGTGATCTGACCTTACCAATGACAAGTTTACCTCAGGTGTGGAACATAGGTTCCCCATGTTGGTGATGACCAGGTCCAGTATGTTGTCACCTCTTGTGGGAGTGGTGACTAGCTGTTCAAGGGCGTTTGAGTTTATAAACTCAAGGAAGCATTGGGCTAGGGTTTTTGAGCTTGAGTAGTTTTCCCAGTCAATGTTTGGATAGTTGAAGTCACCCAGTAGCATGGTGTTGGGTAGAATCTTCAGACTTTCTAATGTTCTCAGGAATGCTGCATGAGAGTCCTGAGACAAGGTGGCAGATCTGTAGCAAGCTATAAATTGAACAGTCAATTTACCCGCTGTCAATTGCAATTGTAGGAAACAAACTTATCCTGAAGGACAGCCTGTAGCAAACCAGGCAAAGAGGTGGGATGGTATGAGTGGGAGTACAATATGGCACCAGCAAGAGCAGTGATTGTAAGAATAATACATTCAGCAGGGTAGTGTAAGTTAGATGTCAAGAAAGAAAAGAGGGTAGGTAGCTAACACCCCATATCAGAATGCAGCAGGGTATCTTGAGCTTACATATTTTTATGGCACAAATCATCTTGACCAAGGTTCCTTGTGAATTTTCATTCCACCATCCTAGAACAGGAGGGGTCCTATTTGCCAGTAAGAATCGGTGGTGACTTTAATACAATCCTAGAACAGAAATACAGTCATAGAAAAGAACTACAGAATATACCCATGTCAAGGATTAGGCTGAATAAACATATGTATTTGATTCAGGGCTGGGTTGCATACTTGTATTTAGTAGAGATTTAGAGGAGTATGCATCCTGGAGAAATGGGCTTTACCTTTTACATGCCACAAAGTGGTTCTGCAAGGTACAATCGATCATATAGTATAGTTGGTGTGGAGTCCACAAATCATTCAAAATGTCTACTTATATCATTGTTTGGGTAGTTTGAATTTTGATAGTATAATTTGATTCATATCCCCAATAATAAAATAATTAATCACTATTACTTAAAAATGGATCAAACATATCTGAGATACAATGGTGGATGGAATCATACTGGTTCACTCCAGATGGTCATCTGGAAGATACCTGGGACGAGTGGAGGTCTTTCAAGCATGGCCTGTTGTCACTTGTCAATAAATGCATATGAAAAGAAAAACTAACAGAGGCCACCCAGGCTAATAATGAAATTAAAATCCAAGGGTTATCAAAACACTTTATACAGAATCATCGCAAAGAAAAATGACTATCTCTTGAGTTAAATCATTTGAAAAGATAAGCCAGGAATATAAGCAATATGTTAAAATAACAAAAGTGGGAAAGGCTTCAGACCTTGTTTTGGGCTAAAATTGTTTAATCTAAACTCCTAGCAGTATGACTGAGAGAAAGAAAGCCAATTTGTGCCATAAATGCATTGAAGGACAGATGTGGAAGACCACACTACCGCGCTCATGGTATCAATAACACTGTGGTGCTATTTTCTAAGCAATTGTACAGATATTCAAAGGCTCAATATGGCTTCACAGACAGCTTTTCAGACCAAGACAAATTGTCCGGTGTTGGAAAGGACTCAAAGTGAGTCACTTAAAGCACCAAATCCTGGTGAAGATGTATAAAGGCCCAGGAAAAGACATGCCAAAACCCTTCCTATTGCTATACAACCACAGTACAGCAAAATGGCTTATGTCATTATGGGAAAGAGTAGTAGAAGCTAGGTTAAGAAGGGAGGTGATGATTAGTGAGCAGCAATATGGTTTCATGCCAGGAAAGAGCACTACAGATGCAATGCTTGCTCTGAGGGCATTGATGAATAAGTCTAGAGAAGGTCAGAAGAAGTTGCATTGCATCTTTGTAGACTTAGAGAAAACATATGATAGGGTGCCTAGAGAGGAGGTGTAGTATTGTATGCAAAAGTCGGGAGTGGCAGAAAAGTATGTAAGAGTGATACAGGATATGTACGAGGACAGTGTGACAGTGATGAGGTCTCTGGTGGGAGTGACAAATGTATTCGAGGTGGAGGTGGTATTGCATCAAGGCTGAGCTCTCAGCCCTTTATTTGCAATGCTGATGGACAGATTGACAGATGAGATCAGACAGGAGGCCCCGTATACTATGATGTTTGTAGATGACATTGTGATCTCTAGTGAGAGTAGGGACCAGGTTGAGGAGACCCTGGACAAGTGGAGATATACTTTAGAGAAGAGAGGAATGAAGGTCAGCAGGACTAAGATAGACTATATGTGTGTGAATGAGAGGGAGGACAGAGGAATGGTGAGGATGCAGGGACTAGAGCTGGAAAAGGTGGATGATTTTAAATACTTGGGATCAGAGTAATGGTGGGTGTGGAAGAGAGGTGAAAAAGAGAGTGCAGGCAGGGTGGAGTGGGTGGAGGACAGTGTCAGGAGTGATTTATGACAGACGGGCGCCAGTAAGACTGAAAGAGAAGGTCTACAAGATGGTAGTGAGACCAGCTATGTTATATGGTTTGGAGATGGCAACACTGACGAAAAGACAGGAGTCAAGAGCTGGACGTGACAGAGTTAAAGATGTTAAGATCTGCATTTGGTGTGATGAGGATGTATAGGATTAGAAATGAGTATATTAGAGGGTTAGCTGAGGTTGGACGGTTTGGAGACAAAGCCAGAGAGATGAGATTGCATTGGTCTGGACATGTGCTGAGGAAGGATGTATTTATTTATTTATTTATATTTGTTGACCAGGAGTGTCTGATGGACGTAGGTCCATTTTCAGCGGAGGCCCGGGGAGAAAAGCTCCACAGTTAAAATAATAGACAGTAGTTACATTGGATTACATAGCGATTAACAATTTAACATAGCAATTAATTACAAATATATTTACAGATGAAGAACATAGTACATCAGTAGACAACTAGAATCTTTATCTGCGAAGTACATAACAGACATTAACAAATGTTACAATAAAAAGTTCCTGCTGTATAATAAGTACTAGGCTTATGAGCATCTGAGCTTGCTATAATCAAGACATTTAGTGGAGTGGAAAGAAAGGTAGTGGTTGGATGGGGTGGGTGATATTAGAGTGGGAGTTGCAAGGGCATAGCCAGCATGTTTTTAGGTGCGCTTTTAGTAAAGTTTTGAAGTGGGTTCATGATGGTAAGGAGGTAATTGTGGGTGGGAGGGAGTTCCATAATTTGGCTATGGTGCAAGAGAATAGTACTTCACCAGCAGAGTTATTGGCATTAGTGATCTGCAAGTGATTTTTGTTGCTGGATCTTAGTGGTCTGGTGGTATAATAGGGTTGGATTAGATTCTGGAGGGATGGGACATTTAGTGGATGGTTTACTAGTTTGTGGGCGAGTGAGAGTTGATACCACTGAAGGAGGTGAAGGAGTTCAAGCCAGCCCAGTTCAGCAAGTGAAAGACAGTGGTGACTATGGTAGGATGCCCCTGTGGCGAATTTGGCGATTTTGTTATAGCAGGTCTCTAGCTTGTTTAGATTGCATTGCCTTAGGTTGGTATATATTGGAGAGGCATAAAGTAGAGTGGAGATAAGGTGGAAATTTGCTACTGAAATCTTTGCTGCTTTGGTGAGAAGTTGCTTATTTCTGTATAATGCTCCTAGTTTTTTGTGGACTTTTTTATGATCATGGATATGTGAATGTCAAATTTTAGTTTATTGTCTATTTCCACTCCCAGCAATTTGGTGTGTTCAGTTGGGTATATAGTGGTGTTGTCTTTTGCTGTGATGTTAAAGTGAGAGTTGTTTTGAGTATGTTTGGTGAACTGGAAGATGAGTAGGATGCTGGGTATACTGGGAGAAGGATGCTAAGGATGGAGCTGCCAGGTAAGTGGAAAAGAGGAAGGCCTACAATAAGGTTTATGGATGTGGTGAGAAAGGACATGCAGGTGGTTGGTGTAACACAGCAAGATGCAGAGGACAGGAAGAAATGGAAACAGATGATTCACTGTGACGACTGCTAACAGGTGCAGCCAAAAGAAAAAGAGGAAGATTATGTCAGGACTCACCAATATATAGTTACCTTCCCTAAGTTTCATGGGTTCATAGGAAATAACTAATGACTCATGAGCCCCATGCACCCTTTCAAGCATATCCAGTTTTAGTCAGATTTTACCCATTTTTCTATCCTTACTGGAAAGCTAACAAAGGTCAGCAAGTGGGGTTTTGAGAAGGAAGGAAAATGTCCAGTTAAAACCTCAGAACTATAGACCAGAATTATTTCTTACCAAGTACATTGATAAGTAAAACTGTGGGTGAGAGTCAACACGGCTGTGCCAAAGAGAGGCAGAGCATACTGGGTCTATTGAGGATGTTTTTGAAATACAGCAACTGAGCCAGACATCCAACACCCCTGCAGTAGCAATGTTTGTAAACTTCAGTAAGGCCATTGATACACTACACTGGAACTATATGTAGGAAGTTTTGGACTGCGTAAGTATTCAGGGTCTCTCAGCAGAATGGTGTAAACTGCTGTATACAAACCCACTCATCCACAAAGTTACCAATAATTTTTAATCAGAGCCATTTCAGCTGTATCAAGGAGCTGGGCAAGGGTCTCCTTTATCTCCTCCCCTCTCTGTACTGGCAGTTGAGCAGCTTAGTCCCCATACATGACAGAACTGCCTGCACTGATGTATGTTGACTACAGAGTCCTCCTATCATGGATTCCTGGTCTGTCAGTGACTATAATATGTCAGTGGTAAATGTACAGCTATATTAGATGGATATTATCAAGTTATTCCAGGACACCAGTACTTTTTTGGGTCTGACTGTTAAAACACATAAAACAATAGGTCTGCCACTAACCTATTTTGATCCAGGGGTCAAAGACAGTATTGTTCCTGAAGGATTAAAACTAGTTTAGTCCCATGCATACTGAGTTACAAATGTCTCAGTGACTTTTACAGAAATCACTACAGTAAATGTTTTGGATGTATGTCAGGGCAAGATCAAGTCCTTGGCCCGGTGGCACCTCCCATTCATGGCATAGATATCTGCTGTATGGATGTGTATATTCCCAGGGTTATTACATGGCATGGATATCTGTTGTATGGATGTGTATATTCCCAGGGTTATTACATGGCATGAATATCTGCTGTATGGATGTGTATATTCCCAGGGTTATTACATGGCATGGATATCTGCTGTATGGATGTGTATACTCCCTGGGTTATTACATGGCATGGATATCTGCTGTATGGATGTGTATACTACTAGGGTTATTACATGGCATGGATATTTGCTGTATGGAAGTGTATAATCCCAGGGTTATTGCATGGCATGGATATCTGCTGTATGGATTTGTATACTCCCAGGGTTATTACATGGCATGGATATCTGCTGTATGGATGTGTATACTCCCAAGGGTATTACATGACATGGTTATCTGCTGTACGGATGTGTATACTCCCAGGGTCATTACATAGCATGGATATCTGCTGTATGGATGTGTATACTCCCAGGATTATTACATGACATGGATATCTGCTTTATGAATGTGTATACTCCCTGGGTTATTACATGGCATGGATATCTGCTGTATGGATGTGTATACTCCCAGGGTTATTACATGGCATGGATATCTGCTTTATGAATGTGTATACTCCCAGGGTTATTACATGGCATGGATATCTGCTGCATGGGTGTGTATACTCCCTGGGTTATTACATGGCATGGATATCTGCTGGATGGATGTGTATACTCCCTGGGTTATTACATGGCATGGATATCTGCTGTATGGATGTGTATACCCCCTGGGTTATTACATGGCATGGATATCTGCTGTATGGATGTGTATACTCCTAGGGCTATTACATGGCATGGATATCTGCTGTATGGATGTGTACACTCCCTGGGTTATTACATGGCATGGATATCTGCTGTATAGATGTGTATACTCCCAGGGTTATTACATGGCATGGATACCTGCTTTATGAATGTGTATACTCCCAGGGTTATTACATGGCATGGATATCTGCTGTATGGATGTGTATACTCCCTGGGTTATTACATGGCATGGATATTTGCTGTATGGATGTGTATACTCCCTGGGTTATTACATGGCATGGATATCTGCCGTATGGATGTGTATACTCCTAGG
Organism: Protopterus annectens; assembly: GCF_019279795.1. Taxonomy (NCBI): domain Eukaryota; kingdom Metazoa; phylum Chordata; order Ceratodontiformes; family Protopteridae; genus Protopterus; species Protopterus annectens. The sequence continues at coordinate 834,323,807 of NC_056744.1, forward strand.
GCTATTACATGGCATGGATATCTGCTGTATGGATGCGTATACTCCCAAGGGTATTACATGGCATGGATATCTGCTGTATGGATGTGTATACTCCCAGGGTTATTACATGGCATGGATAGCTACTGTGTGGATGTGTATACTCCCTGGGTTATTACATGGCATGGATAGCTGCTTTATGGATGTGTATACTCCCTCGGTTATTACAAAGCATGGATATCTGCTGTATGGATGTGTATACTCCGTGGGTTATTACATGGCATGGATATCTGCTGTATGGATGTGTATACTCCATGGGTTATTACATGGCATGGATATCTGCTGTATGGATGTGTATACTCCCTGGGTTATTACATGGCATGGATATCTGCTGTATGTATGTGTATACTCCCAGGGTTATTACATGGCATGGATATCTGCTGTACGGATGTGTATACTCCCTGGGTTATTACATGGCATGGATATCTGCTGTATGGATGAGTATACTCCCTGGGTTATTACATAGCATGGATATCTGCTGTATGGATGTGTATACTCCCTGGGTTATTACATGGCATGGATATCTGCTGTATGGATGTGTATACTCCCTGGGTTATTACATGGCATGGATATCTGCTGTATGGATGTGTATACTCCTTGGGTTATTACATGGCATGGATATCTGCTGTATGGATGTGTATACTCCCTGGGTTATTACATGGCATGGATATCTGCTGTATAGATGTGTATACTACTAGGGTTATTACATGGCATGGATATCTGCTGTATGGATGTGTATAGGGTTAACATCATATACCTTTTAAGTGAATTGGGATTAACTGGGGTCCGTTTGGGGTTAACTCCTGGTTATTACATCAAATTAGGGATTTTAAAATTTTTGGTTAAAATTTTTTTTATCTTTTTTTTATTAATTGCTGGTATCCTTTTGATTGAACTTTGGTTTTTTTTCATGAAAAAAAACAAAGAATTATACCCGGGTTATAGGCATGGATATTTGGTTTTATTGTTCCTGGGTTTTTAAATGAGTATCTTTTTTGGAAAGTTTTTATCCTGGGGTTTAAAAAAGGATGGATATTTGTTATGATTTATACTTCCAAAGGGGAAAATGGGAAAACTCTTTAAATGTTCTTAGGGTTATTCTCTTATTGGTGTATATTATATTTTATTAAAGGCAGGAAATATTATATGGATATTGTTTTACAAGGATGGTTTCTGGTATATTGGGATCCTTTTCATTACATTATTAAATTTTTATTAAATTTTTTTTAAAATTTCAAACATTTTTGCTTTGTAACTTAAAGGGGTTTTAAGGAAAGGATACTTTATTTAACTCCTTTTTACATGGCTGGGTACTCTTTATTGGTTTTGTATTCTCTTTTTCAAAGATGGGTTTCTTGAGGAAGTTAAAATTCCTTGGTTTTAATGGCTGTTCTTCTTGGATTTATCCCAAAGGGGGAAATTCCTAATTTCTTTGGATTTAAACTCCGTTTTAATGGATAAAAAAACCAAATTTTTAAACCCAAAATTTTACATCCCCCCTTTTGGTGTACCTTTAAATTCCCGGGTTTTTTAATCCCTGGATTTTGTTAGGATAATTTTTTTGGGATTTTTACAAAATATTTGTTTGGGTGTAAAAATTTTATTAAAAATGAAAGAAAATTTGTAAGGATTAAAAACTCCTTTGGGGTTTTTAAATCTTTGGGTATTGCTTATTATTTACCCCCGGGAACAGGCATGTACTCTTATAATTTAATCTGGTTATTAATTTCATTAAATTCGTTAATTAATACTACAGAAAACCCTGGATACGCTTATATTAAACTTTTTTAAATCATATATTGCTTATGGATTTATACCCTTGGGGATTAATGGGATTATCTTATGATTGAACCCCGGGTAAATAGGAAAAGGGGGGAGTGAAGGGAAAAAAGGAAGGATATTTCTTATATTTATATTATTAAATTTCATTCATTTAAATCCTTTTGGTAAAATTTGAAATTTCATATTGATATCTTTTTTGGTTGTAAACTCCCAGGGGGAAAAATTGGGAAATTTCTTTATGAATTTACTCCTTATTATTGCATGGGAAATTTATATTTATATTAGGGTTTAATCATATTCTGTAGTTTTGATTCTCCATTATTAATTTAAAATCTGTTTGGATGTTATACTCCTGGGTTAAATCCCTGGATTTCTCCGTATGGGTGTTATTAGGTTATGGGTTGGAAACGTGAAAAAATGAATTTTGGGGATTAATGGTTTTGGGGGTTTTAATTTTATCCGGTTAATTTAAAATTTTTTAACCTGAAAAAATGTTTATTTTCTAGGGTTTAAATGGGATTTATTCTCGAGGGTTTTAAAATCCTTTATTACTGGCATATTTGGTTTTATTTTATATTTGGTTAAATTTTAAAAAATTATTTTGTAAAGAGTTATTTTCCTTTATTACATTGGGATTTTCTCTGTAGGGGTGTTCTCCTGGGTATTCATGGCATGGATATCTGGGTAAAGGTAATTAGGGGTTTCAGGGTTTTGTGGTTTGGAGTGAACTTGGAACATGGCATGGATATCTGTGTATGAGTGAACTCCCAGGTTTTACATGGCGGGGAAAATGTTTTTAAAATATAATCCATTACTTGCATGGAAATCTCTTAAAATGGAAAAACCCCCGGGGATTTTCAGGTTTTCTGCTTATGGAATTTTATAATCCCAAAGGGGTTTTTAATAAGATATTCTAAATTTATATCCTTTACATGGGATGTTTTTGTTATGGATTTATATCCAGGTTATTAATGGAATAAAGGAAAAAAGGAAGGGGTATAATGAGGGTAGCGATGAGTGTAACCCCTTTTTTAAATACATGGATATTCTGTATGATATTATATTGGGTTAAAAATAAAATATTTTTTATTATTTGTTATTTTTTATTAAAGGGATGGATATTTCAGGTTGGATAATCGGGTTAATGGAAAAGGATTTGGATTTTTTTTCCGGGAAAAAATATGGTTTTTCTTTATATTTATTTCTCCCTTTTTCTGCATTACTCTAATATTTAAAAAAAGGGATTTTTCAAAGAATGGAAGGAGGAATGGTATTAATATTATATCTCTTTTGAAAGGAACCCTTGGGTATACATGGGTTGATATCTCGTATGATTTTAACTGGTTATAATGCAAATTTCTTTAAAGAAAACTCTGGGGGAAACTTTTCAGGAAAATTTGCTTTTGGAAATTTTAACCCCATATTAAGGATTAAAAATTTGGGAGGGTGGAAAGATACATGACAATATTTGCTTTATTGTTTACTTCCTGGGTTATTATCATGGATTCTTGAAGGATGATTCCTTTATTTTAAAACCCAAAAACTTTTGGGTTGGGAACCGGGTTATTCATAATATATCTCGGATGGATTTTACTTGGGTTAACATGGCAGGATATTGTTTATATGTGTTTAGTCCTTTATTAATGGCAGAAATTTCTTTTGATTAAATTTTGGGATTTTCTACAGTTTTTATTTCTTAACAGGACCTTTTTCCAAAGTTTAAAAACCTTTTTCTTTATCAAAAAGAGAAAATTATAAAAATGGTTAGGGAAAAGGGGTTTTAGGTTGAACCCGGGTCTGGCTTTTGTCAAGGATGTTCTAATTAATGGGCCTTGTTAAAAAGAGTTTGTTTAACTTAAATATTTTCTCAACAAAACAATTGCCTAGGAAATTTACCCCGTTTCAAACTTTTAAAAAGGGATTTTTCAGGGAGGAAACTAGTTTATTTCCGGATTCTATTTTTTGGACACTACCCTTTTTCAGCAAACTTTTTTGGATTTTTTTCAGGAAAGAACTTCTTGGGGTATTTTTCCCTTTGTTCATGACAAGTTATTTATCACTTAATTTTTTTGGGGGAATTTTTTCAAGGTGAAATTGGGCTGGGCTTGGGAAAATTTTCTTCGAAATTTCAAATGTCAAAAGGAAAATTTCCAATTATTTCCCGCGTATTAAAATTTCCTTTTTAGTAGTTAGTTATGACAAAACCATATTTGAAAAATTCTTCAAAATTTTAAAAAAAATTTGGATAAAAATTGGTTAGCTGGGAAATTTCATCCCTGTTTTTCACCTTTAACAAATGTTATTTAATGGAAATGGAGACAAGGGTGAGTGTAATTTTAACCCGTGGAGAGCAAAGAGGATTTTGACGGAGGCCGTGTTACGTTTAGAAAACCTGTGAATCTTAGTGGATGACTTGTCCCTGGACAAAGGGGGGGTTTTCCTTTTTGAGGGAGGGAAAAGGTACCAAAGATGACATAATTTGGATTAAGGGGGGCAGGGGAAGGGAATTTAGGGAAAAACAAAAATTAATTTAACTGGGACAAGTATGTGTTTTTGTAGAAGGTGAAAAAGTCAAGAAGTGGAATTTTTAGTGTGGGACAATCGGTTATTATTTATAAAGGCGGAAATTTAAAAAAGTTTAAATTAGGAACCAACTAAATTTATATGTTGGATGGCAAAGTGAGAAACAAGAAATAAAACAAATTAAAAAAGGGGTAATTTTGGTAGGTTGAATGGTTAAAGGTATTAGGTTAGCTAATTGGAAACCCTTTTAAAAAAAAAAATTCATTTGGGGGAAAAATGTGTGAGAAAGGGTTTATTATTTAATTTTAAAATTTTTAAGGGGTTCTTTATTTACGTAAAAAAAAACGAAAAACCCCAAGGTTAAAAAATAGACGTAGGTTTAAAATTTTTATTTTTCAATTTAAAAAGCATTAATTTATATTTAAGAGGAAAGGGGCATGGGGGCCTAATTTTTCTGGTAATCTTAAACTTACGTTTAAAAGTTCCTGCTTTTATTTTAAGATTAAGGGTTTTGAACATTTGAGTTTAAATAGACTTTATGGATGTAGAAGGTAATTGGGTTAGGAATGGTGGGGAAGGGGGTTTCACAAGCCCCATATTTATTTCTTTAGAAATTTTTAATGGGGCATGATTAAATAATTTGGGGGGGGGGATTATAATTTCTTGGCAAAAGTATTTCAAAAAAAAAAAAAAAAAAAAAAAAAAAAAAAAAAAAAAAAAAAAAAAAAAAAAAAAAAAAAAAAAAAAAAAAAAAAAAAAAAAAAAAAAAAAAAAAAAAAAAAAAAAAAAAAAAAAAAAAAAAAAAAAAAAAAAAAAAAAAAAAAAAAAAAAAAAAAAAAAAAAAAAAAAAAAAAAAAAAAAAAAAAAAAAAAAAAAAAAAAAAAAAAAAAAAAAAAAAAAAAAAAAAAAAAAAAAAAAAAAAAAAAAAAAAAAAAAAAAAAAAAAAAAAAAAAAAAAAAAAAAAAAAAAAAAAAAAAAAAAAAAAAAAAAAAAAAAAAAAAAAAAAAAAAATTTTTTTTTTTTTTTTTTTTTTTTTTTTTTTTTTTTTTTTTTTTTTTTTTTTTTTTTTTTTTTTTTTTTTTTTTTTTTTTTTTTTTTTTTTTTTTTTTTTTTTTTTTTTTTTTTTTTTTTTTTTTTTTTTTTTTTTTTTTTTTTTTTTTTTTTTTTTTTTTTTTTTTTTTTTTTTTTTTTTTTTTTTTTTTTTTTTTTTTATTTTTTTTTTTTTTTTTTTTTTTTTTTTTTTTTTTTTTTTTTTTTTTTTTTTTTTTTTTTTTTTTTTTTTTCTTTTTGTTTTTTTTTTTTTTTTTTTTTTTTTTTTTTTTTTTTTTTTTTTTTTTTTTTTTTTTTTTTTTTTTTTTTTTGGCCCCCCCTGGGAAAAATCTGCTGTATGGATGTGTATATTCCCAGGGTTATTACATGGCATGGATATCTGTTGTATGGATGTGTATATTCCAGGGTTATTACATGGCATGAATATCTGCTGTATGGATGCGTGTTCCAGGTTATTACATATGGATTCGCTATGATGTGTATACTCCCAGGGTTATTACATGGCATGGATATCTGCTGTATGGATGTGTATGCTCTCTAGGTTGATACATGGCATGGATTATCTACTGTATGGATAATGGCCAACATACTACTAGGGTTATTACATGGCATGGATATCTGCTGTATGGATGTGTATAATTTCACTAGGGTTGTACCTTAGCATGGATATCTGCTGTATGGATGTGTATACTCCCAGGGTTAGTGCATGGCATGGATATCTGCTGTACAGATGTGTATACTCCCAGGGTTATTACATGGCATGGATATCTGCTGTATGGATGTGTATACTCCCAAGGGTATTACATGACATGGTTATCTGCTGTACGGATGTGTATACTCCCAGGGTCATTACATAGCATGGATATCTGCTGTATGGATGTGTATACTCCCAGGATTATTACATGACATGGATATCTGCTTTACGAATGTGTATACTCCCTGGGTTATTACATGGCATGGATATCTGCTCGATGGATGTGTATACTCCCAGGGTTATTACATGGCATGGATATCTGCTTTATGAGTGTGTATACTCCCAGGGTTATTACCTGGCATGGATATCTGCTGCATGGGTGTGTATACTCCCTGGTTTATTACATGGCATGGATATCTGCTGGATGGATGTGTATACTCCCTGGGTTATTACATGGCATGGATATCTGCTATATGGATGTGTATACTCCCTGGGTTATTACATGGCATGGATATCTGCTGTATGGATGTGTAGACTCCTAGGGCTATTACATGGCATGGATATCTGCTGTATGTAATGTGTACACTCCCCTGGGTTATTGGTATTTACGGATATTCACAGTATGATGTGTATACTCCCAGGGTTATTGCATGGCATGGATACTGCTTTATGAATGTATACCCAGGGTTATTACATGGCATGATATTCGCTGTATGGATGTGTATAATTTCTGCTATTACATGCATGGAGATTAAGGATGTGTACACTCCTGGGTTATTGTAGCATGGATATCTGTATAGATGTGTATACTCCCAGGATTTATTACATGGCATGGATACCTGCTTTATGAATGTGCCTCCCAGGGTTATTACATGGCATGGATATGCTGTATAGATGTGTATACTCCAGAGGTTGTATAATGTGGATACCTGCTGTATGGATGTGTATACTCCAGGGTTATTACATGGCATGGTTATCTGCTGTATGGATCTGTATTCTCCCACGGTTATTACATGGCATGGATATCTGCTGGCATGGATGTATACTCCTGAGTTACATGGCGTGAGTATTTTGCTGTGGATGTGTATACTCCTGGGTTGTACATGGCATGGATATCTGCAAATATGGATGTGTATACTCTAGGGTTATTACAGCATGGCATGATAGCTACTGTGATGTATACTCCTGGGCTATTACATGGCATGGATATCTGCTGTATGGATGTGTACCACTCTAAGGGCTGTTATGGCATGGATATCCTGCTAATAATGGATCATTATACTCCCAAGGGTATTACATCGCATGGATATCTGCTGTAAGGATATGTATACTCGCAGGGGTAATACATGACATGGAGATCTGCTGTAGGGATGTGTATACTCCTGGGTTATTACATGGCATGGATGGCTGCTTTATGGATGTGTATACTCCCTCGGTTATTACAAAGCATGGATATCTGCTGTATGGATGTGTATACTCCATTGAGTTTGCTTCATGGCATGGATATCTGCTGTATGGATGTATACTCCAGGGTTATTACATGGCATGGATATCTGCTGTATGGATGTAGCATACTCCATGGGTTATTACATATGGATATCTGCAACATGGATGTGTATACTCCTAGGTTATTACATATGGCATGGGGATATCTGCTGTATGTATGTGTATACTCCTGGGTTATTACATGGCATGGATATCTGCTGTATGGATGAGTATACTCCCTGGGTTATTACATGGCATGGATATCTGCTGTATGGATGTGTATACTCCCTGGGTTATTACATGGCATGGATATCTGCTGTATGGATGTGTATACTACTACGGTTATTACATGTGGATATCTGCTGTATGGATAGTATCTCCCTGGGTTGTGTAGCATGGATATCTGCTGTATGGATGTGTATACTACTGGGTTATTACATGGCATGGATATCTGCTGTATGGATGTGTATACTCCCTGGGTTATTACATGGCATGGATATCTGCTGTATGGATGTGTATACTCCCTGGGTTACATGGCATGATATCTGCCAAAGGATGTGTATATCCTCAAGGTTACATGGCATGGATATCTGCTGTATGGATGTGTATACTACTGGGTTATTACATGGCATGGATATCTGCTGTATAGATGTGTATACTACTAGGGTTATTACATGGCATGGATATCTGCTGTATGGATGTGTATACTCCCTGGGTTATTACATGGCATGGATATCTGCTTTCTAATGTATGGATGTGTATACTCCTTGGGTTATTACATGGCATGGCTATCTGCTGTATGGATCTGTATGCTCCTAGGTTGACCCATGGCATGGATATCTGTATGGATGTATACTCCCTGAGTTTATTACATGGCATGGATATCTGCTGTATGGATGTGTATACTCCAGGGTTATTACATGGCATGGATATCTGCTGTATGGATGTATATACCCCTACATACTTGGTATGATATCTGCTGGATAGTATACTCACTGGGTTATTACGCCCATGGATATCTGCTGTATGGATGTGCCTCCTGGGTTGTGCATGGCATGGATATCTGCTGTATGGATGTGTATACTCCCAGGGTTATTACATGGCATGGATATCTGCTTTATGAATGTATATACTCCCTGGGTTATTACTTGGCATGGATATCTGCTGTATGGATGTGTATACTCCTAGGGCTATTACATGGCATGGATATCTGCTGTATGGATATGTATACTCCCAGGGTTATTACATGACATGGATATCTGCTGTATGGATGTGTATACTCCCTGGGTTATTACATGGCATGGATATCTGCTGTATGGATGTGTATACTCCCAGGGTTATTACATGGCATGGATATCTGCTGTATGGATGTGTATACTCCTTGGGCTATTACATGGCATGGGTATCTGCTGCATGGATGTGTATACTCCCTGGGTTATTACATGGCATGGATATCTGCTGTATGGATGTGTATACTACTAGGGTTATTACATGGCATGGATATCTGCTGTATGGATGTGTATACTCCCTGGGTTATTACATGGCATGGATATCTGCTGTATGGATGTGTATACTCCCTGGGTTATTACATGGCATGGGTATCTGCTGTATGGATGTGTATACTCCCTGGGTTATTACATGGCATGGATATCTGCTGTATGGATGTGTATACTCCCTGGGTTATTACATGGCATGGATATCTGCTGTATGGATGTGTATACTCCCAGGGTTATTACATGGCATGGATATCTGCTGTATGGATGTGTATACTCCCTGGGTTATTACATGGCATGGATATCTGCTGTATGGATGTGTATACTCCCAGGGTTATTACATGGCATGGATATCTGCTTTATGAATGTGTATACTCCCTGGGTTATTACATGGCATGGATATCTGCTGTATGGATGTGTATACTCCTAGGGCTATTACATGGCATGGATATCTGCTGTATGGATGTGTATACTCCCAGGGTTATTACATGGCATGGATATCTGCTGTATGGATATGTATACTCCCAGGGTTATTACATGACATGGATATCTGCTGTATGGATGTGTATACTCCCAGGGTTATTACATGGCATGGATATCTGCTGTATGGATGTGTATACTCCCTGGGTTATTACATGGCATGGATATCTGCTGTATGGATGTGTATACTCCCTGGGTTATTACATGGCATGGATATCTGCTGTATGGATGTGTATACTCCTAGGGTTATTACATGGCATGGATATCTGCTGTATGGATGTGTATACTCCCTGGGTTATTACATGGCATGGATATCTGCTGTATGGATGTGTATACTCCTGGGTTATTACATGGCATGGATATCTGTTGTTGGATGTGTATACTCCTGGGTTATTACATGGCATGGATATCTGCTGTATGGATGTGTATACTCCTGGTTATTACATGGCATGGATATCTGCTGTATGGATGTGTATACTACTGGGTTATTACATGGCATGGATATCTGCTGTATGGATGTGTATACTCCTGGGTTATTACATGGCATGGATATCTGCTGTATGGATGTGTATACTACTAGGGTTATTACATGGCATGGATATCTGCTGTATGTATGTGTATACCCAGGTTATTACATGGCATTGATATCTGCTGTATGGATGTGTATACTCCCTGGGTTATTACATGACATGGATATCTGCTGTATGGATGTGTATACTCCCTGGGTTATTACATGACATGGATATCTGCTGTATGGATGTGTATACTCCCTGGGTTATTACATGGCATGGATATCTGCTGTATGGATGTGTATACTCCCTGGGTTATTACATGGCATGGATATCTGCTGTATGATGTGTATAATTCTAGGTTATTATTCCTTACTAGTTGTATACTTTCTTCAGTCAGGCACTCTTTTACTACAAAGTTTCAGAAGCTCTTTCTAAGCTTTATCTTGGACAACAAGCAGCCAAAATTAGTAAGGAAAATGGTAGCGACAGTAAAGAAAATGGTAACAACAGCCGCCGAGGTTATAGCGTTCGGAGACCTGGATCTGGCATGTTGTGTCTACGTGGCAGATACTCCCCACTATGCACATGCTCTCCGTCAACCAAAGCCAGTTTGGCTCCTCCCTGAACTTAAACTGATCTTATCTCAAGCAAAAGCACCATCAGCCTGAGGGAGAAAGAAAGTGTGGGACCCAGTATTGTCAAAGCATTCTAAACCAAGAAGGATCTGCTACATATCAGGCAGGACTGTGGAGCTGAATTTAGGCCAAGGATAACTACTCTCTGGACAGCTGACCCCTCTACAGGCAAAACTTGATTGTGGGAGATTTATTCTTCAGGGAAAGATATCTTTCTTGACAGTAAGAGGATACCCTTTACCTTAGTTCATGACAAGTTATGTTGGATGCGACTGAATTTAGATGGTGGCAATATTTGCAATTGGTGAACATAGGGTGGGCAATGGGCTTGGGTACAGAACTGCTATCAGAAATTGCAAAGTGTGGTCAACAGCATAATTATATGAAGCCATACTTTATTTCCTGCTTGTATAAAGCAGTAGACAATAGTATAGTAGCGCCTTGCTTTATGAGCAAGATAGGCTTCAGTGGGAGTCTGGGAGACACTGCTTCAACAGATAGGAAAAAGAACTATGGACTCAAACACTATTGTTAACAAAAGACTGGCGATTATTTCATCCCCTGTATTTTACACACTTTAAGAAGTTACATTTATGTTACCTCACCCCATGCCAAATGGAGACAAGTGGATGAGTGAAAAATACATGTTAGCACTGTGGAGACAGCAAAGCAGGCATTCTGCATCTACAACGGCAGTGTTCACGTTTAGAAAAACCTGTCACGAATCATTAGTGCCTGACCTTTTGCACTTTTGTATCGCACTCCCCGCCAGTAGGTTACTAGGCAGTTTACCTCACCAACGAGCTGTGATGGGAAAAGTATACCTAAAGTATCCGACACTACATCTGCCATTATTTGTGGACATTGGAAGAGCACACCTTCAGATATAACAATACAATTACATTCTAACTGTAACAAGCTATGTAGTTGTCTGTCTAGAAGGAATGAAAAAGCTCCTATTAATGAATAGTGTAATATTTTTATATCTGTGTGGGACAATCTGGTTTATATATTTATTAATAGTTATCTTGGATGTTTAACAACTGTTTTAATATTAGGGAACCTAACTGAAGATTGTATACTGTTGGTATAGGTTTGAGTTAGTGAGCATAACATCAGAAATAAAGTTCTTATTCAGAAACAAGGGATAATTGGCTAGGCTTGAAATGGCTTGCAAGGGCAGTTAGCTTAGTGCTAACCTATGAACCTATGAAAAAAAAAAACAAAAACAAATACTATATTGTAGGGAACTAATAGTATATTTTTTGTGTAACAGCAAAGATACTGTGATGATCTGAATAAGGCAAGTCTCTGGCAAACGGATCTACTTTATTTACGCAAAAGCATAAAAACGCAAATACATATGGATCAAACAATATGCATCTGCAGGTAGAGATTTCCGTTTACTTCAATGTAGTGCAATCTCGGAGTTGGTATATTGAAGTAGCGGGGGAGTGGGGGGGCACAGCCCCCATATGGGGGGTGCATGGGGCTTGCCCCCCTGCCTACATATTTTTTTTCTGTGTATGTTTTTCTTGATTAACTTTCGAACGTTTAAGAGTTCGATGCATATGTGTTGATCTTTATGCATTCGAGCTTTTGAACGCTCGAGTTAATAAAGTAGACCCCTGGCAAACTGCCCATGTTCAGATCGCTGGTATATAGTTCAAGGAAATGATGGACACAGGAGTTTCACAAGACACATATTTAATTTTCAATAAATTACAGAAGAAAAAGTTAATTGTCCACTTGACTCAAAACAATAATAACACAGTAGCTTTGATTATATTCTCTGTCAAACAGTATTACAGTTTGCCATGGTATTCCTTAGTTTAGGCTGTACTTTAAAAAAAGCAGCAGTCTGTAGGCCTCAACTCAGCCTCAGTTACAGATCTAATCTCACAATATTTGTTTCAAGCATAATTCCCCAAGCTAGCCCTGACTGGATCTCACACTAAATGCTTACAAAGTATTCCAGACAAGCTCTGATTAAATGACCACTAAAAGCTGTTATTTTTCCTTTTGTAAAGCTCTATTTCCATAATAGAATATGATTATTATATTTTCTCTCTTTTACCATTTGCTCCTTTAGGGATATGTATTTTCTGTCTTGTTGCAGTACTTCCCACAGATGGCGTGAAATAACTAGTTCCTCTTTTTAATTCAGAACTGTTAAAATAATTTATGGCCAGATCTTTTATCTGCCTCATTATAATTAAATAAGAAATGGGAAGATTCATCTCTTTTAAGATATCTTGTACACTTCTCTAAGAAAGGGGTATAATCCTTACAGTTAAATCTTTAATAAATGCATTCTTTTCGTCTATCAGTTGATTACCAATAGTCATATTAGGATTCCCATGAAGCGGTTGAAACATCATCATATATTTTAATAGGTTCAGGAGGCAAAGCAGAGTTTGGTATGGCTGCCATATCTTAATGTGCTCCATTATTTACTCAATGTTCCTTATATTCAAAAATGGTTTAGCTTTAACATTAATTCCCTTTCCTTTTATATGTTTATAGTGTAGCAGTACCCGTTTTGGTATCATTTTCTATTTTCACTGTCAAGTAGACACCCTTAAAATCCTATTGGCCTGAATCACTGTATAATACATCTCAAAATCCGGTAAGTCAAGCCCCTCGTTTTAAAGGGCCATCAGTTTCTCATAGGATATTCTCGTTTTCTGGGTTCTGCTCTAAAAATATAAAGCATTCTGGGAGAAGTTTTATTTTATTATCTAGCTGCTCTTGCCATCATCGGTAGCAGCTTCAACTTACTTTTTTCTTTTCAAATCCATTGGTATTAGGTCTCCAGTTGCCTGTGTATAAAAATTCTCTATTCTCTATTTTCAGTTGAAGTCAATCCCATTTATTTCTTGCTGCTGTCCTTACTGCGTCCTATCAATGGTAGCATTGAGAAAAGGTGTAGGTATTTTTTTTGTATTTTTTTTTTTTGAAATTTGGTTTGTAATGAGCAATTTTTCTCAAAGGTTTGTATTGCTTCCGTTATTTTTTCATTATCCATTTGCGAACCATATATTGTATATATATTTAGAGCAGCTGCAGCCATAAAAAACATTTTGTTTCATATGAAGAAATCCTGTTCTTCTGATATTATCAAGTTTATTATTTTTTTAATCTACTAGCTAGAATAGATGTCATGATTTTCATATCAATATTCAAGCATTGATATGGGCCTGTAGTGTCTGGATTTTTGGGATCACTATTCTCTTTCAATATCAGAATTGTTCTTGAAGCATTAAAATGAAGATCATTACTACCATCTGGTCCTGGGGCTTTATGTGGCTTTAATTTCTTAATTGCCTCTAAAACTTCCTCAAGTATAATCAGTACGTGTTCTCCACTTGAGAATCCTTGTCAATATTGGGAAAATTAATTTTCTGTAAGAACTCTTTTCTCTCTTTATCATGCACATGAGTTTGTTGCTCACCATATATCTGATTAAAATTGATTCAAAATCTTCATGATATCTGACTGATATCTATATAGCGTATATTTTATATGATTTATTTCAGTAATTAAATGTCATTAATGATTTAGATCCTGATTAATAATATGGGCTAATATTCTTCGAGGGGGGAGTTTGAATGTGATTTGCATAACTGCTAAACTTCTTTGTTCATGGTAATTCAATTTTCTGTTGTGCATAAGAAACAGATCTTTCTGACATCAACTAACTCAAATTTTTCCTGTGTTTGTTCAGTGTAGTTTCCTCATCAGCTCCTGTTTGTAATTGTATTTTGGTTTCAGTTGTTCTTTGTTCTTTTATTTTGCAGTTTTTTTATAATAAGGATAAATTCTCTCTAAATAATCCTCTTAACAAAGTTTTAGTTGTATCTAATGGATGAGTATCTCACTTCCTGTACTATATCTTCTTTGGTTAATAGGTATGTTGGATTTAGGGCGAATTATATCCACAATGATTTTTAGTTTTCAAAATATCGGTAAAGTTAGTTTAAGTTTATCTGGGAAGTGTCTGAGCTGTCTAGCTTGATTAGAAACCCTAGGGTCAAGTGGAAATGAACACTTCTAGATTAAAAAATCAACACATTTTATGGCAGCTAGAATAAAAAGTAAAGTTTTCTGCCTTTGCTTGTATGTGTTTGTGTTTAAAAAGGGTATAGTTTGAAATAAATCCGTTCCTTTCATTCTTTCACCATTGCCTGCTTATTAAGCTATTAAAAGCCTATAACTTATCAATTTTAGAATCTTGGTAGAATCTTGTCCCCCATCACAATCCCCGGTTGTATACTTAACAGTTGTTGGGAACAAATTGAATAGAGGGTAAATTGTTGGTTATAATGTTGTTGGTTCACATTATATTATATAACACATATAAATTACTATAATTTGAGAACTTTCAACCAAACATCATCTTCTGCATTGTCTGCCTTCTTTGTCTATTTTGTCCTCAAAATGATTCTTGATTATGATTGCCACCCCCAATTGCCACCCAGCAGTAGCCATTAGTCCCTTCCGCCATCCCAACCTTCCTTGTCCATTTCTTGTCCTTCATTGTTTCCCTGGTCATTAGTCAAATGTAAAAATAGTAATAGAATAAAACCTGCTGTTGAAACAAAAACAGATTCAGAAACAGCTTTTCTTTTTTCTCCAGGAATCTAACTTTAACATTCCAGGAATCTATTTGATGAATAATAAAACTATGAATTTGTTTTTAATGGTAAATTGACAAGTGTTGGTACTTAAATTTTGAAGCAAAACTGCCATCCAGCATCCCTTTTTGGAAGCAAAACTGCCATCCCATCTATATGAACATCCTATCCACTATTCCTCACATAGGTTTTACATTTGTTTAAAACAAGCCATTATTTAGGTCAGCTATTTATCTTCAAAACAATTCTACAATATTGCATTTAATTTTTATAGATCATACAGTTAAACATCACCTATAATGCAACAATGGCTAAACCATACATTTTTATCTTTACCCTGACACCTTTACCTCATTGATCATCTTACAGTCATTTTTGGCATCAAATAGAGTCCCAAAAAGCTTCGTTTCGATTTATTGGCTCTTCTTTCTTCCCAGCATTGCAGCAGTCCAGGCAGTTCATTTTCCGAATCTTGGCGCTCGCGGCAGAGGAACCAGTTCGCGAACGGACCTCTCCAGCTACCACGCTCAAAGCAGGTCCCCTGCTTCCGCTGCCTTGTTTCCTGTTGCCTCGTGGGTCAGGCTGGTGAGCCATAAAACTTCGTGGAATCTTGATCATTTCAGCTAGGAAGGCCGAAGTTAAAGATAAAGCAGTACCAGGCCTGCTGAAGAAGAAAAAGAACACACAAAAGGATTTTGAGCCTCGGATCCTCGTAAGTAAGTCACCCATTCACTCTAATGCGGAAAAGCCAGGATGGACTGTTCAATTTTTCAGGTGGCAAAGCCTTAAAACTTCAAAAAGGTAGGTCTGGCTTCTTTTTGTATTTACAGTGTATTTAATGCCATCAAGTAAAAATTAAGCTGTTAGGATATTTGAACTGAAATCTAATGTTTTGCATCAATTAAAGAAACTTACAGTATGGAGCCTTGTTGTCTAGACTACCCCCTTGTTGTGTTGGTAAATCACATGTTATAGAAACTTTGTAACTTTGCCACATTATAGATCCTCAGATTTTTATGGTTAAGTATTTTATTCACATCCTGGAAGTTTAATATTTTGACATACACAGGTCTTGGTGTATTTGAAGCTTAGAATCCTATAGCTCTATATGCTCTTTCGATGACAATTTGCTAGACAACCACAGAGTCCTTAAATGTCTTTCAAATATTTGTATTATGATAAGTGGTCAGATCATTGCGTAAGATTGATTCGGGATCCCTCTGATGATTATGTTGTTACGTCTTGATCTTACTTCCAGGTCCCAGAATTTTTGTTTTACATCATTTGAATATCAGCCTCATAACTGATTCAGATCTTTTAGTGAGCAATGTTATATTGTCTTCATTTGCACTATTCTGGTTCGCTTTTCTCCATTCTTGTTAGAATCCGATTAGATGTCTCCTAAATATTTGTGTTTGGGGATGTTAGGTCTTTTAAGGCATCTTGTATAGGTAATAATGGAACAAAATTTCTTCCGCCATTAACCTGTTGATCAGATTTACGCTGATGCCCCTGTTTTTGCAGTCTCTTGCTGTTTAAATGTTTCTGTCTCTTAAATATGGATTCCTTCTCTCTGGAGACTGTAATGCTGACAGTTTAGTTTAGTAGTTAGCAAAGTGTCCATATTTTTATCTTCTTTTGACATTTGAGAATGCTGCGAATGAGAGATAATTACCAAGTAAAGGTTTCAGTAATGAGGTAGTTCAGTCTTTGTTTGGTGCTCTGTTCAGAATCAACCAAGCAATCAGTTCCAATCCTGTTGTCACCAAGTATGACTTCTAGTAGTTTATTAATTGCTGTCAATTCGTTGATTAACTCCAAATGTACATCCATGGGAATTGATTTTTTTTTCTGGTCTTTGGAGAGCTGAAGTACTGCAGTGCTTATAGAATGGCGGCCATCTTTGAATCATGTAAAGCTCTATTTCTGCAGTCTGTTCCATATCATTCATGCCTAATGTCATATAAACCAGGTGGAAGTGTTTACAGAAACAAACATGGCTGATGAAATGAGTTATGTCACCTGACAGCATCATGGATGGCTCAAGGTGGGGTGTATCAAACACTGTGTGTGTCTTGTGTATGTCCAGTGTTTGAGGATGCTTAAATTTGTGTAACTCCTTTTGTCTGGCAGCTTACAACAGAGGATTAAGGTTGGCAGGTACTATTAAGCTACATTCTGTCATGCAGAGTTTGATTCCTTTAAACTCCATTTACCAACTATGTGACACTGATTAAATCCACTAATTAGGCTGTATTCATGATACATACCCAAAAATGGTGTGTGGCTTTCCCTTCCTATCAAATTATAAAAAGGTTATTTTTTCCTCATCTCCTGCCCCAAATGGTAAAGAGCCTCTTGGAAATGTGACATTGCTGTATTACCCCTCTCTTTGTGGCATTTGTGCACTCTCATTTTTTTATCTGGTATCTTGGCTCTGCATTTTATCCTGTCCTTAAATGTCTGGGGCAATGCAACTGCTGTTTGTATCTAATCCTCTGTTACCAATATGATATTATATAAAATGCATCACAATCATTGCAGCTTGCCATGTAAACCCCCTGCATTGAATTACAGTCACCTCCTGCATTGTTTGGATAGTCCATTTTGTAACTCTACTATGGACTTCCTACTATTCTCTATGTTATTATTTTGTAGTACATATTTTACAGTTCAATTTTTATTAGTGAACTAGGCGCATAATATATTTCAAGGAATGAACTTCACACCCTCCTCACTGTGAAGTTTCTTCTTGGTTTGTTTTTAATAAACGTAATACTAATACCACATATGTATGTAGAAGTACAGACACAGAGAGAGAGGGAGAGACAGAAACAGAAACAGAGAGACTGAAGTAGGAATAGCTTGTATTAATATTAAAAATCTATTTACAAATACTGAAACGAAAACAGAGAGACAGAAAGAGAGAGTGAAACCGGAATACAGGAGCTGTAAACTATCTTAGCTAAAATTAGTAAGAAATATACCTAGCCACTCAAAAAGTCAGAAATGAAATGACAGTACATCTTTTAGCTGAGAAAGAAATATAGCGACACATAATTTAACTGATACAATTCATAATATACTTACATTTTTTGTGCTGGTCATTTCATCATTCATCGTCGCATCTAAACAAAAAGTAACAACTTTAAGAAAAAAAGATATTTTGCTGAAAATTTGATATAAGCTATCTGTATATAAATGTTTAGGTCTTGTTACTGAATATGATATGTTCTATGAGGTATGAAATAAACAAGATATTCTATATGCTGATGGTATAGCATAAAATAATTGATTTAACCAGATTACCCACTTCCACACAAAGTAGTTAGTAAATATGGTTAAGAAATAGCTACCTATGCTTCAGTTTGTTTTCCCAAAATGTTTTAAGACACTTTCACAAATTCTTGGATTCATAGAAATCATAGGAAATATGACATGTGAGACTTGTGACCATTTACACCTTACTAGTTCCTACCCTTAGACTGTACCTCCTTTTTCAAAGAGAGCTATGTCAGTCAAGGCAGATGTGATTTTATGAATACCTATCTGATCATCCAGTCCCCATGTGAAGGACAATAATTTACCACACTACATGATTTGCAGTGGGAGTCCATTCCAGAGGTGAGGAAAGCACTTCAACTTATATAAATGTTTAGATCGTTAGTTCAGGTATTTGTGGGACTATTTGATTTATGGAGAGACAAGAGCTCCAAAACCACAGGAGACTTTAATGACATGGAAGGCAAGGCATAGATCTCTCCTCAAAAGTCTATAAAATACTGAATAAAGGAACAATGCTTCCAGTCTTTCCTGATAACTTAAGGTTTTGAATCTGGTGATCTCCTTAGTTAGAAACCTATTGAGTATTTCAATTTGTTTGATATATCTAGTGAAACATACCCCATAGAGTGCATTCTATTGAATAATTAGCCTAATCAATGCTGAATATAACAGGACAGTGATCCCTTTAGATGTGAATTATATTGATTTTGCAATTAGTTGTTCTAGTAAAAGAACTGTCTGACTACTGTCATTAAATGATGATCAAAGTAAACTGAATTATCAACACAAGTCCTAAAGTCTTTGAAAATATTCTCATTTCTGAGTGGGTTGTTGTATTTGTTGCATGTTGGGGGAAGAAGATTGTTTACCAAATATACCAATATTTCATTTTATACTATTTAATTTGAGCCCATTTTTAGTACACCAGGTAATTGCAAGTTAAGTTCTTGCTAAATGGCTTTGATATCATAGGGGGACTTAACAAAGATCCCAAGTTTACAGTCACCTGCAAATTTGGTTAGCCAGAGCTCTTGGTTCATGGTCGGGAGATCAAAAAAGTAAATGATAAACAAAACAGACCTTAACACTGTGGCCTTTGAGACATGTCTGGTCACATTCAAACTCATTGATTAGGCATATCCTACCCACACTTGTGGGTTCTATTCTTTTAACCAATTTAGTAGCTATTTTACCATGTAGGGATCTGTTTACAATGACATAAGCTTACTGTCATCATGTGGATGGCATCAAACACTTTATATAGGGTATGTAGCCAACATGACTGAACTGATGAGTGATCATATTAAATTCTTGTCTTCAAAGAAGCAAGACTTGTGACATGGCAAAACCACTTTGCATATTACAGCAAAGCTGTATATCCACCTTCAGATCTTACCTTATACTTTGCCCTTACACTCAGCTGTTAGTGTAAGATATTTTTATTTTAGGATTTACACAGTGTGGCATCAAATGTTTTTCTATTGATATCCGATAATTTAATATTTGAACATTTTGCTCCTTTAGCCTTTTCTCCTGCGTTGTTTGAAGTCAGACTGTACCACATTATTAGCAAACATTGAATTTCATCAAATCTAAGGCGAGCATGGAGTGCGAATGTCAAAGCTGCAAAAAAATACAATCTGCATGGAGAAGCATTAACGCATATCATGCTGTTGGTAGCGACTCTTACAGCTGCAGTGTGAGATCCACACTGCTTTCTGTACACTATCCTAAAATTGTTTGCTTACCTAAGACACAAGTTACAATTGCAAATCAATCATTTCCTTCTGTCATTAATAATAATATATATTATTATTATATTAATATATATATATATATATATATATATATATATATATATATATATATATATATATATATATATATATAATTTATTTATTTATTTATTTATTTATTTTACATTTGTTAACCGGGTTAGTTTGGCTGCGCTTTTGGCTCATTTTCAGCAGAGACCTGGGGAGAAAAGCTCCTCTGGACTAGAAAACAATTTATTAAATTTTAGTAACATAGTAGTAACAATCAGCTATAGGATCTTACAAGCAGAGACCTGGAGAGAAAAAAGCTCCTCAGGCAATTCAGTTATACAGAGTATTAACAATTGGTAGACAAGTATGTGAGTTGTTACAAACAAGGTTTTAAACAATTAGCAGAAGAAAATGTGACTACTTACAATATTATTTAAGCTGCTTAGAGCAAAATGAGTTAATAGTTAGGCAGATGCTTATTTACAGTGGGTAGGATCTAGTTGTATAGGAGTTTGGAAACAAGAAAGGAAAGTAAGAATGGCTAGTAGGAGATGTAGGGGAGGTAGAATATAGGAGACAGACTAGACAGGGAGGTTGTTCTGAGACTGTAAGAATTAAGAGTGGTTGGAGACAGAGGAAGGGAAGAGGTAGAAGAGGCCGGGGAATAGTGTTAGAGATACACTGAGTGAGGTGGTGAAATAGGTGAAAGGATGGTGGTTTCAGGGTGGTTGGCTATAGTGGCAAGACCACTTTATTTTTAGGTATTTCCTTGTGGCTAATTTGAAACTTTTGCTATGCTGGAGGGATTTTATTTCCAAGGGGAGTTGGTTCCAGGATGTAGCTGGATTATAGTTATAGAGAAAGCAGTCTATTTTGGTTTTGGGTTTGTAGATGTCTAATAATTCTTAATTTGAACTGCGTAGTATCCTAGCAGGGGAATATTTGGATATGACAGTGAAGAGGCTGGGGCAGAAGAAGGATAGAGTGGATGATTTGTAGTTGGTATAGTTGGAGCAGCTGAGGGAATTCTAGCCAGTCTAGTTGCTGTAGTGCTAAGCAGTGGTGTGACTTGTAGGTTTGGTTAGCTGCAAATCTGGCGATCTTATTATAGGTAGTTTCAAGCTTGGAAATAAGTGTAGAATTTAGGTTTGTGAATATGTGGCAGCTCTTCAGGAGTGTTGGGAGTAATAAAGCCTGGGAGACAGTTATTCGTGCAGTGTTAGTTAAGTATTTCTTGCTACAGAAAAGGTGTCCAAGTTTCTGATGAGTTCTTTTTACCGAGTTAGTAATACGGAGATCAAACTTAAGCAGATCATCCATTGTAACACCTAGCAATTTAGTACTAGATTCAGCTGAGATAATAGTGTTGTTGCAGGATAAGATGGTAAATGTACTTTTGAGTGTGGTGATGGCTTCTGAGAGGAAGAGTAGGAGCTTAGTTTTTTTTTGGATTAAGTATTAGTTTGTTATAACTAAGCCAAGTCTCAATGGTGTGGAAGGATGCCTGGGTAGTTGAGTGGAGGTCAGTTGGGTTGTCAGCAATGGTTATAACAGTTGAGTCATCAGCATATTGCACAAGAGATGACTGGGGACAAGAGGAGTAGAGCAAGTTGATAAAAATATTAAAGAGTAGTGGTCCAAGTATGGACCCTTGGGGACTCCCATTTGTACAGTGAGAGGGGAGGATAGTGCAGAGAGCCATTTAACTGATTGCTGGTGGGTAGAGAGATAGCTGGAGAACCAGGAGATAGTAGGGGAGAGAAATGTAAGTTAGTGAGTTTATCTAGAAGGAGTGGGTGAGAGACAGTGGCAAAGGCTTTAGAAAGGTCAATGAATAGGTATGAGACAAGTTTATTGTCATCACAAGCTATGGAGATTATGTTGATGAATGATATGAGTGCAGTAGTTGTACTATGCTTGGGACGGAAACCATGCTGTGTGGGTGTGAGAAGGATTTCCTGGTGAAGGTAATGCATTACCTGCTTGTGAATGCATTTCTCTTGGATTTTTGAGAGTGGAGAGAATATGGCAATTGGTCTGAAGTTGGATATGTCTGAGGAGTTGCCCCCTTTGTGAATGGGTAGAGTAAAGAAATTCTTCCATACAGTGGGGACATAGGATTCAGAAATGGATTGGTTAATTAAGATGGATACAGGATATACAAGAGGTTCAGAGGCAATCTGCAGGAAGTAAGGGGGTAGCTTGTCAACAGATGAGCAAGGTTTAAGTTTAGAGAGTAATAACTTTACATAGTTAGTTGATATGCTTTTTGAGGGAAGGAGTTAGGAGGGTTTGGAAGAGGTATAGAGTTTGTGGAGGTGCTAGTGTTGTTTCTAGGGGGAGAGAGTTTATTATGAAGGTTATTGAGTTTATAAAATGATTGTTAAACTTGTTGGATATGTCTTCAGGTGTTGCATTGGGACATGGGTTAGGAGTGGAAGGGTTTCCTGGATGAAGTCTGTTTAATAGAGCTCCAGAATTTCTTTGGATCTGATTCAAGAGTAGAGGGAGGATTGGCATAGAAGTTTATTTTGTCATAATGGATGATTTTTTTTATTTTATTTCTGAGTTCTTTATATTTCTGAAGAGAAGGGGTCCTAGTTTTAGTCCATATTTTCCAAATCCTATCCTGGTCTTTCATGAGGGTTCTGGTAGATTTAGTGAGCTAGGGAGCAGTATTAGATTTGATTTTAATTGTGCGAAGAGGAGCAAGGGAGTTAAGAATGTTTAGGAATGTAGTGCTGGAGTGGACAGCTTCATCTAAAGGAAGAGTGGCGAGGTAAGACCAGTTAATTTTGGAGAGTTGGTGAATAAAGGAGTTAGGACAAAAATGAGAAAGTGAGCGGGTGGTAATAAATTTGTTAGGTTTGGTAAGGTGGGGAGTATTTCTGGTAACTGTTATAGGGCAGTGGTCACTGAGGGCATTTGGAAGGATTTGGGAGTTATGATAGTTTTGAGGGTGGGAGACCAATATCCAGTCTAGAAGAGAGCTAGGTAGGTGAGATTTATTAATGTAGGTTGGGGTTGTGATTATCTGCTCAAGCCCATGTAGGTTTATACAGGAAGTAGTGTTGGGAGCTTGTATTGTAAGCCAATCAATATTTACATCTCCCAGTATAATTATTTATTGTGGATGGTATGTGAGAGATGAGATAGGATGTTCTCAAGTATGTTAATATTATCGCCAGGGGGAATATAGATTGCTGCAACAGTTAGGGTGTTGAAACTGTTAAGTTTGAAGTTGGTCAGTAGGAGTTCAGCTGGTGAGAAGGAGGGTAAGTCTAGTGTGGGACTGATTTGGGAGCGACAATTGGAGTAGAGTATGGAGACTCCTCCTCCTTTTCTTTTAGGTCGATCAAATCTAAGGATATTATAGCCAAGAGGGATGATTTCACTATCCAGATGGTGTGGTTTTAACCATGTTTCAGTTAGGGTAACTATGTCAGGAGTATAGTTAGCTATCCAAGCACGGAGTTCTTGAACTTTATTTACAAGGCCCCTGATGTTGATAGAGCAGAATTGTCCTTGTTTTTGGGGGTTGGAGGGGTTGGCAGGTTTAATGTAAAATAAATAAATAAAATAAATAAATAAATACATTTTACATTTTATAAGGAAAAGAACATTTGAGGAGCATAATAATACATTGCCTAAAGACAAAGGGTATGACTAAAAGACATGTATAGATCTACTGTATTAAACAAAGTGTTCATATGGTGTTGACTAATTTGAAGGGTGAGTGTTTTCATAGTTAATAATTGTTTGAATGGCCATGAACTGAATAATGAACCATGTTGATAATATGCCCCTAAGGGCTGACCCAGTGGTCCTGGATCTGGGTACACACATAGACAGTAGCGTTACCTTCATAGGTTCATAGGTAGGTACTAGGCAATTGGCCCAAGGGCCTAAGTAAGTCTAGCCAACAAGGTTTCCTGGCTTACGCCACCCAAGAAAGTTATTTTCCTGTGCCACTGTTGAGCAGAGACACAGAAGTGATCCCCGGGGTGTATTTCCTATTTCCCATCCACTCATCAAGATTTTTCTTGAAGAGTGCTAATGAAGAACTTTGCTTGACATAGATGGGTAGCCTGTTCCAGAGTATAGGAAGTCTGTGGGATAGGAATCTTTCCCTCCAGCATGTCCTGTTTATTGTGGTGACAAGGTTTAGGTTGCTAGAGTGTGTAGCTTGGAGAGATTGGGATTTCTTTAGGTGTAGCATGTCCAACAGCTCTGGGTTTGACACAGCTTTATATGTTATGCAGAGATCACTTCAGCATAGGCGATATGCTACGGAGTAAAGCTGGAGTTTTTTGAGACGGTCAGTGTAGGGCATTTGTTTGAGTCCAGTAATCCTCTTTGTGAGGTACTTCTGTGGCCTTTCCAGCTGCTGCAGATGTCTTGTGAGGTACATTCCAAAAGGGGCATTGTACATTCTAATGGGTCTAATGAGAGTCGAGTAGAGGGGAATGATGACCTCTTTTTTTCCTGGATGAGAACCCTTTTATGATGAGGTGTGCCACGTAGAAGGACTTCCTGACTACTGTGGCGATGTGACTATCAAAGGAGAGACTACTGTCCATCTGGGTCCCAAGGTCTCTTATCACACATTCGGTGTTAAGTAGATTGCTGCCTATGTGGTAGTTCATGGGTACAGAGTTTTTACCAAAGGGGATGGCACTGCACTTTTTGGCATTGAGCTTGAGGCCATAGCTCTGACACCAGGCATCTGTCTCAGAGAGGCCCTTCTTTAGGATGTTCACATCATCTGGGGACTTGATTATGGCTCCTAGTTTGCAGTCATCTGCGAAATTCATTAGCCAGAGGCTTTCTGTGTTAGCCTGTACTTCAGATGAGTAGATACCAAACAGGAGCGGTCCCAGGACGCAACCCTGTGGTACTCCACTTGCCACTGGTCTGAGGTCAGATTTAGAGTCTGCAACTTTTACAGTGTGGGTTCTGTCAGTAAGCCAGTTGGCAACCCATCTTGTGACGTAGGGATTTATGCCTAGTTTATTGAGTTTAGCTATAATTCCAGAATGGGGGATGGTGTCGAAAGCCTAGGCGAGGTCAAGATAGGCTGTGTGAACCAACTTATCCTCATCTACGGCTTTGGTGACTGCCTCAAAGAAGTTGATCATGTTCAGGAGGCATGATCTTCCTTTCAAAAACCTGAACTGGGTGGGATACAGAGTTTGGAGGTTACCAATGTCTTTGTTTATGAGTTCCATGATGATACATTCCATGGCCTTGCAGACCAGGCTCATCAGGCTAATAGGTCTATAGTTCCCAGGATCAGTGGTGGCTCCCCCTTTGTGCAGTGGGATAACTGTTGCTGTGCACCATTCAGTGGGCACAACGCCTGATGTGAGGCTATTATTGAACATGGTGCTTAAGTGAGGAGTCAGTTCATTCTGAAGTTCATATAAAATGCAGCCTGGGTTGTTGTCCGGTCCCATGGATGCTGTGTTTTTGGCTTTAGAAAATGCAGCTTTCACCTGCGTAGTTTTGATTACAGGGACTCTGCATTCTTCCTGTATAGATATGGGTCCTTTAGGGGGTGGGAGGGAGGTAAAGTTAGCACTGAACCTATCTGCCAGGATGTTGGCAATATCAGTTGGTTCTGTAATTTTCATGCCATTGTGCTGTAACTCAGAGCAGATCTGGGTGTTGCCATTGAGATTCTTGACATAGCTATAGAAAGCTTTGTGGTTGTCCTTGGAATTAGTGGCAATTTTATTTTTGTAGCTAGCTTTGGAGGATCTTATAAGGGATCTCAGCTTCTTATTGAGGCTGACCAGGGAGCTCCTCCACTCATGGAACTTTACTCTCTTTTGCAACAGTTTCTTCCTTCTGTTGTACAGTTTGTTTATGGCAGGGGACCACCAGATTGGCTTCCTTTTTTGGGAGGATAACGTCTTGGTTCTGTTTGGGATAGCAGGATACATGCACTCATGTAAGTGCTTAGAGAGTGCATTTGTGTAGGATTCAGCAGTTGTAACTGTATTGTCCATCTGCATGGGTGTCATGAAGTTCACTACTTCTGTCTTAAGAAGCATGAAGTTGGCTTTGGAGAATTTTTTTACTGTAGTTTCCTTAATGGGGGGTGGGGGTGGGATGTGGATATCAAGGGTGATTAGTTTATGGTTGGATTGGACCAATGAGGAGTTGACCTCAGGTGTGGAACACCAGTCACTCATGTTGGTAATGACTAGGTCTAGGATATTGTTGCCCCTGGTGGGGGTGTGGATAAGCTGATATAGGGCATTGGAGTTTATGAATTCCAGAAAGCGTTGTGCTAAGGAGTTGATACATGAGTAGTTTTCCCAGTTAATGGTGGGGTAGTTGAAGTCGCCCATTATTAGCGTGCTGGGTTGAACCCTAATATTTTCCAGTACATCAAGAAAAGAGGAGTGGGAATCCTGGGGCATGGTGGGGGATCTGTAGCAAGCTGCAATTTGGATTGCAGTTTTGCCAAGAGTTATTTGCACTTGGATAACCTCGGATGCATTATGCTGAGCAACTAGCCTGGAGGTGTGGATATCCTTAATGAATATGGATACCCCCCCCACCACCTTTAGTGTTTCGGTCCAGGTTACATGGCCGAAAAGTGTGGTATGAGTTATTGCCTGGAAGTGCAGGGATGCTCTCTGGAGCCTTGAACCAGGTCTCAGTCACTGCACAGATATCAATGTTCTCCATTTTAAGGAGTGCCTCGAGTGAGTGCATTTTGAAATTTAGACTTCTAGCATTGAGTAGCATTACCCTCAGGTTTTGCTTGCTTGTTCCTGTTATGGTGGTGAATTTGTTACTTGAACCCTGCCTAAAAAAGGCACTATAGGGGCAGCAAGAGCCTTAGCCAGTATCCGGAATTCCAGGGGCGACAGGTGCAGGCCATCTGTGGCAAAGCATCGTGGTCTGTTGACCATGTCATCCCAAGCAGACAGATACTGGATCCCCTTAGAATGACACCAGAAGCTTAGCCAATTGTTGAAGTCAATCATTTTGTCCTTGTACTGCAGTATCATTCTAGGTGATGGCAGAATGCTACTCAGGGCTAGGGTCATACCTGCCTGGGCTACAAGATCGGAGAGCTCTTCCACGTCTCTTTTCATGTAGTCCAGGGAGGTACGTCTCAGGTCATTCACACCAACATGGACAATGATATAGTCATATTTGTATTTGTTGTGGAGTGACCTGAGTGCGTGGGTTATGTGGCGGATCCTGGCACCCGACAGGCAGCTGACAGTAACCTTCTCCTTGTTTAGCCTGGTGAGTGGGACATCAGTGTGCCTGACTATAGAGTCACCTATGACTAGTGTGATGGGTGTGTTGTTTTGCCTTCAATCACCACGTGGCCACAGTGGTGAGGAAATCCTTTTATGTTTTGCAGCTTAGGTCCAAAGAGGTAATTATTCCACTGTACTCCACCCTTATCCTTAGGATAACTATGTCAGGAGTATAGTTAGCTATCCAAGCATGGAGTTCTTGAACTTTATTTGCAAGGCTCCTGATGTTGATAGAGCAGAATTGTACTTGCTTTTGTGGGTTGGAGGGGTTGGCAGGTTTAGATACAGGGGGATTATTGTTCAGGGTAGTGTCTGTAGGGGCTGGGTTATGATGAATGTTACCAGATAGAAGTAGATGTTTGTAATGGGGTTTTAATTATATATTATTATATGATATTATACATGATATCATTATTATATCAGATATATTTTTATTATAGTTATCAGTTATACATTTATTTTAATATTTATCAGTTATATATCATAGGTTCATAGGTAGGTACTAGGCTATCTGCCTGAAGGCATTTATAAGCCTAGCCAGAATGTGTTGGCTTTCACTGCCCCCTTAGATTAGTTCCCTGTGCCTCTGTCCAGCAGAGCCACTGAAGTGATTCCCCGGGATAAACTTTCTGTTTCCCATCCACTCGTCAAGGTTTCTTTTGAAGAGTGTTAGTGAGGAGATCTGCTTAATGCAGATTGGAATCTTGTTCCAAAGCATGGGAAGTCTCTGAGACAGGAATCTGTCACTCCAGCAGGTACTATTTATTGTTGTGGTGAGGTTTAGATCCCTAGAGCATGTGGTTCGAGGGGATAAGGTTTTCTTTAGGTGGAGCATGTCCATCAATTCTGGGTTGGACATGGCCTTGTATGTCAGGCAGAGTAGGCAGTATGCAACCGAGTACAGCTGGAGTTTCTTCAGTCGAGCTGCATAGGGCATCTGTTTGAGGCCAGTGATCCTCTTGGTGAGTTACTTCTGTGATCTTTCCAGCTGTTGCAGGTGTCTTCTAAGGTACATCCCAAATGGGGAGTTGTAGTCTATGATGGATCTAATGAGTGATGAGTAGCGGGGCACAATGACCTCTTTTGATCTGGATGCAAACCCCTTTGTGATTAGGTGGGCCATGTAGCAGGATTTTCTAACCACTTTGGCAATGTGATTATCAAAGGTGAGATTACTATCTACTTCGGTCCCCAGATCCCTTATTACATCTTCCTTACTACTGCCTATGTGGTAGTCTGTGGGTACTTTGTTTTTTCCAAAGGGGATGACTGTGATCTTTTTGGCATTTAGCTCAAGGCAATGATTTTGACACCAGGTATCCGTCTCAATGAGACCCTTTTGGAGGATGTATGTGTCAGTCAGAGAGACAATTATAGCCCCTAGTTTGCAGTCATCTGCAAACTTGGTCACCCATAGTCACCCTGTGCTTGCCTGTACCTCTGAGAAGTATATGC
Source organism: Protopterus annectens (assembly GCF_019279795.1). Classification (NCBI taxonomy): domain Eukaryota; kingdom Metazoa; phylum Chordata; order Ceratodontiformes; family Protopteridae; genus Protopterus; species Protopterus annectens. Next base: position 834,352,926 of record NC_056744.1, read on the forward strand.
CAAACAGGAGGGGTCCTAGGACTGAGCCCTGGGGAATGCCACTTGTAACCAGTTTAGAGTCGGACCTAGCTCCCACAACTCTCACCATGTGGGTTCTGTCCATGAGCCTGTTGGCAACCCATCTTGTGACATAGGGGTTTATGTTCAGGCTGGTGAGCTTGTCTATAATACCAGAATGGGGAATGGTGTTGAAGGCCTTTGCGAGGTCTAGGTCGGCTGTGTGTACCATGTTTCCCTCATCTATTGCCTTGGTAACTGTCTCAAAGAAGTCCACCAGGTTTAGGAGGCATGATCTGCCCTTAACAAAGCCGAACTGGGTAAGGTCCAGAGTTTGGAGGTTCCCAATGTCTCTGTTAATGAGTTCCATGATGATGAGCTCCATAGCCTTGCAGAGCAAGCTAGTCAGGCTTATAGGGCGATAGTTCCTGGGGTCTGTTGTGGCTCCACCTTTGTGGAGTGGAATAACTATTGCTGTGCGCCACTATATGGGTACATAGCCTGTGGAGAGGCTGAGTTTAAAAAGTGTGTTTAGGTGAGGGGTTAGTTCATCTTTGAGCTCATGTAGGACACAACCTGGGACACCATCCGGTCCCATTGATGCTGTGTTTTTGGCTTTGGAGAGGGCTGTTTTAACCTGAGTGTCTGTGATTTTAGGGACACTACATTCTTCTGATATGGTTATGTGCCCTTTTGGGGGTGAGAGGAGGGGTGAAGTTTGCACTGAACCTGTCTGCCAGGATGTTGGCGATATTGGTCGGTTCAGTGTATTTTGCACCATTCTGCACTAACTCTGAGCAGATCTGAGCATTGCCACTTAGATTCTTGCATAGGTAAAGAATGCCTTGTGGTTATCTTTGGAGTCCTTGGCAATTTTTCTTTTGAAGCTCGCCTTGGATGATTTTGAGGGATCATTGTTTCTTGCTGATACTGATCTAGGATATCTTCCCTTCTTGGGATTTTATTCTTTTCTGTACTAGTTTCCTCTTCCTATTGTATAGCTTGCTTATGGCAGAAGTCCACCATACTGGTTTCCTTTTCTTGGAGGAGTCAATCTTGGTTTTGCTCTGGATAGCATGATCCATGTATTCTTGTAGGTGCCAGTAGAATGCATTAGTAAAGGATTTTGCAGCTTGCGAGAGATGCAGCTATTTAGCCAAACTGGAGGCTGAGCTCTCTCAACTCAGGACTGGCAAGACCAGACAGGAGGAGAAGGCAACTACACACACCACAAAACCAGCCTCACATAATGCTACCACTCCACTGAATCAAACACATAAACACACAAAGACATACTCGGAGGCTCTGAGTAAAAATTTACCTAAACAGCAGAGGCCTCCAAAGCAGACACCCAAACAACTGCTACCTCAAGACACCCCACAAGCAACACATAAACCACAAAAGCAGTGTGCAAAGCAGTCACAGCCCTTAAGGCCAAATACAACATCAAACATACTTGTCATAGGTGACTCCATAGTCAGACACACTGACGTCCCACTCACCAGGCTGAACAAGGAGAGGGTCACAGTAAGCTGCCTATCGGGTGCTAGAATCCGCCACATAACACAAGCACTCGGGTCACCCCACGGCAAGTACAAATATGACACAGTCATTGTCCATGCTGGTGTGAACGACCTGAGACGTACCTCCCTGGACTACATGAAAAGAGACATAGAGGAGCTCTCTGATTATGTAGCCCAGGCAGATATGACCCTAACCCTGAGCAGTATCCTTCCTTCACCAAGAATGATGCCACAATATAGAGACAAGATGATCAGCTTTAACAATTGGCTTAATGTCTGGTGTCATTCAAAGGGGATCCAGTGTCTGTCTGCCTGGGATGACATGCTTGACAAGCCACGCTGCCGCAAGGGACGGCTTGCACCTGTCACCCTGGGATTCCGGATATTGGCTAAGGCTCTTGCCACCCCATAGTGCCTTTTAGGCAAGGCTCAAATTCTAAACCTACCACCCTAGAAAACAAAAATGGGAAGAAACTGAGGGTAATGCTGCTCAATGCCAGAAGTCTAAATCTCAAAATGCACGACTCGAGGCCCTTCTCAGTATGGAGAACATCGATGTCTGTGCTGTAACTGAAACCTGGTTCAAGGCTCCTGAGAGCACCCGGCATTATTAGGTTTTACTTCATATCATGCGTTCCGCCCCAAAACCCGGACCACACCACAAAAGGAGGGGTGTATCCATATTCATAAAGGATACCCACACCTCCAGGTTGGTGGCAACGCACAAAGCTTCGAAACCATCCAGGTGCAACTAACCATAGGCAAAACTGCTCTACAAATTGTAGCATGCTACAGGCTACCCTCTCAAACTCAGGAACCCCACACAGCCTTCCTGAAGACACTGGAGGGTATAAATGTATCTCCAAACACCATCATATTGGGTGACTTCAACTACCCGAATATAGACTGGGAACATTACTCAAGCCCTAACTTTCTAGCCCAACGGTTCCTGGAGTTCATAAATTCAAATGCCATGGAACAGCTAGTCACTGTTCCCATGAGAGGAGAAAATATACTAGATCTCATTGTCACAAACATGGGGACAAAATGCTCCACACCGGAAGTATATCCCTCATTGGTGAGATCTGATCATAAACTAATCTCACTGGAAATCCACATCCCCCCACCCCAAACAAAAAGACCATAGTGAAGAACTTCTCTAAAGCAAACTTCACACTACTCAAGACTGGTGTGGTATCCTTCAAGGCCCCTGAGCCAGAGGAAACCACAACCCAAGCTGCGGAAGCCCTTACAAATGCCTTCTATGAACACCTCCAGGACTGCATGGATCAGGCAATCCCAAATAAAACCAAGACTCTTTCCACAAAGGGCAAACGTCCAGTCTGGTGGACCCCAGCCATTAACAAACTTTACAATAAGAGGAGAAAGCTATTACATGATAGAACAAAATCCATAAAAGGGAAGTCACCCTGATCATTATTAGTAAAAATTACGAGCACTCATAAAATCAACTAAGGCCAATTTTGAGAGAAAAATTGCCATGGATTCAAAGGACAATCATAAGGCCTTTTTCAGCTATGTTAGGAACCTGGGTGGAAACTCCCAGATATGCTCAGAATTAGACCAAAATGATACAAAAATCACTGAACCCACAGACATTGCCAACATACTGGCAGACAGGTTCAGTGCAAATTTCACCCCTCTCCCCTAAAGGAGAGATAACTATCCCAGCCGAGTGTAGCCTCCCGGACATCTCAAATGCGCAGGTGAAAGCTGCTCTCTCTAAAGCTAAAAACACAGCATCAATGGGACCGGATGGTGTCCCCGGCTGTGTGCCTCACGAGCTAAATGAGGAATTAACCCCGCACATAAGGCAGCTGTTTAATCTCAGCCTTACCACAGGATACGTGCCCAAGGAGTGGCGTGGCAACTGTGGTCCCACTCCACAAAGGCACCTCACGGACCCTGGTAATTACCCCATAAGCTTAACAAGTCTAGTCTGCAAAGCTATGGAGAGGATCATAATGGAGCTCATAAACAAAGATATAGGGGACTTGCAGACATTGGACCCGACCCAGTTTGGCTTTGTCAAGGGAAGATCATGCCTTTTGAACTTGGTCGACTTCTTGAAACAGTCACCAAGGCCATTGATGAGGAAAGGCAGTCCATACAGCCTACCTTGACCTTGCAAAGGCTTTCGACACAATACCCCACTCGGGTATTGTAGAAAACTTACCAGCTTAAATGTAAACCCATATGTCACAAGATGGGTTGCAAACTGGCTTAAGGACAGAACCCACAGGGTTAGAGTTGCTGGCGCTGTGTCAGACTCCAAGCCGGTCACAAGTGGTGTCCCACAGGGCACGGTCTTTGGCTCCCTATTGTTTGGCATCTACTACTCAGAAGTACAGGCCAGCATGGGAGGACTTTGGCTGACAAAGTTTGCAGACGACTGCAAACTGGGCCATAGTGGAAAGTGCATCGGACACGGATATCCTTCAGAAGGGACTCAGGGAAACAGATAGCTGGTGCCAGAGCCATGGCCTGAAGTTAAACACCAAAAAATGTATAGTCATACCCTTCGGGAAAAACAAAGTAACCCCAAGCTACCATATAGGTGGCAATCCACTAAGCACAGAAGAGGTTATCAGGACCTGGGGACCCAGGTTGACAGTGGCCTTTCTTTTGACACTCACATTGCTAAAGTGGTTAGAAAGACCTTCTACATTGCCCACCTGATCATGAAGGGATTCACATCCAGATCTAGTGAGGTCATTGTTCCCCTGTACTCTTCACTTATCAGACCAATGATCGAGTACAATGCCCCATTTGGGATGTATCTCACCCGACATCTGCAGCAATTGGAGAGACCCCAAAAGTTCCTCACCAAAAGGATAAAGGGACTCCAAAATCTGTCATATGCTACCAGATTGAAGAAACTCCAGCTCTATTCAGTCGCATACCGCCTGCCCAGAGGTGACATGTGCCTGACATACAAGGCCATGTCCAACCCAGAATTAATGGACATGCTCCACCTCAAAAATCCAAATCCACCAAAACCACTAGAGCAAGCGACTTAAACCTTAGCACGGATATAAATAGGACGTGCTGGAGGGATAGATTTATCACTCAGAGACTCCCTATGCTGTGGAATAAAATCCCGGTCCATGTGAGGCAGAGCACCTCGCTGACTCTGTTCAAGAGAAATCTAGACCTGTGGATGGGAGATCGTAGGTTTACCCCGGGAATCATCTCTGTGTCACTGCTGGACAGAGGCACAACAAACTAATGGGCACAGTATTTTTTCATATAAGGGGTGGCGTAAGCCACAAAAATTTGGGCTAGGCTTATAAATGCCTTAGGGCAGATAGCCTAGTATAAACCTATGAACCTATGAAACCTATGAACCTATGGACAGCATTATCCTTTAGCAAGGGGCTTTGAAACTTTCCACCTCAGTCTTAAGTAACATGAAGTTTGCTTTTGAAAAGTTTTTCATGGTGTTTTCCTTGTCCGAGGGTGGGGATGGAATGTGAATATCTAAAGAGATTTGTTTATGGTCAGATCTAACCAGTGAGGGGTTGACCTCCTGTGTGGAATACCGGTTGCCCATGTTGGTGATGGCCAGGTCCAATATGTTGTCACCTCTGGTGGGAGTGCTGACCAGTTGAACTAGGGCATTTGAGTTTATAAATTGTAGGAAATGTTGGGCAAGGGAGTTAGTACTTAAGTAATTCTCCCAGTTAATGTTTGGGTAATTGAAATAACCCAGTATTAGGGTGTTTGGTAGGACCTTTATGTTTCCCAGTGTTTACAGAAATGCAGAATGGTGTTCCTGGGACATGGTGGGTGATCTGTAGCAAGCTACAATTTGAATTGCAGTTTTGTCCGTTGTTAGTTGTACGTGGATGATCTCTGAAGCATTGTGCTGTGCCACTAACCTGGAGGTGTGGGTATCCTTGATGAATATGGATACGCCCCCACCTTTTGTATTTTGGTTTGGGTTCTGAGGCCAAAATCTCTGGTATGAGTTGTAGCCTGGTACTGCTGGAGTGCTCTCTGGAGCCTTAAACCAGGTTTCTGTTACTGCACATATATCGATTTTCTCCATACTGAGGAGTGCCACGAGTGCATGCATTTTAAGGTTTAGACTTCTGGCATTGAGTAGCATTACCCTCAGTTTTTTGTTACTTGTGCTATTTACAGTGGTGGGTTTGTCTTTTGAGCCTTGCCTAAAAAAAGCACTATGGGGGTGGCAAGAGCCTTGGCCAGTATTCGAAAGCCTAAGGGTGACAGGTGCAAGCCGTCTCTAGTGAAGCCGCGTGGCTTGTTGAGCATGTCATACCAGGTGGACAGACACAGGATCCTCTTTGAATGACACTAGAAACTTAGCCAATTGTTGAAATCGAGAAGTTTTTCTTTACACCATGGTATCATTCTTGGTGAGGGCAGGATGCTTCTCAGGGTCAGGGTCATACCGGTCTGGGCTACTTGATCAGAGAGAGCTCTTCCATGTCTCTTTTCATGTAGTCCAGGGAGGTACAGCTCAGGTCATTCACACCAACATGGACAATGACAGAGTCATATTTGTACTTGTTCTGGAGTGACCTGAGTGCTTTTGTTATGTGGCGGATCCTAGCACCTGACAAGCAGCTAACAGTAACCTTCTCCTTATTCAGCCTAGCGAGTGGGACATCAGTGTGCCTGACTATAGAGTCACCTATTACTAGTATGTTGGGTATGTTATTTTGCCTTAAGGGCTGTGACTGCATGGCACACTGGTTTTGTGAAGTATGTGTTTCATGGTTTGTGTTGGGGGTGAAGGTTGCTTGTATGTTTACTTTGGAGGTATCGTTTGCAGATTTTTATTTAGAGCCTCCGAGTATGTTTTCATGTATTTATGTGTATTTCTTGCCAGTGCTGGTTTAATAGGTCTATGTGAGACTGGTGATGTGATGCAAGTATTTCCCTTCTCCTCTTGACTGTCTGATCCAGTCTTGGGTTGAGAGAGCTTAGCCTCCAGTTTGGCTGTATAATTGCATCTCTCGCTTTCGACACCATCCCCCACTCTGGAATTATAGATAAGCTCACTAAACTAGGTATAAATCCCTATGTCACAAGATGGGTTGCCAACTGGCTCATGGACAGAACCCACACTGTGAAAGTAGCGGATTCCAAATCCAACTTCAGACCAGTGACAAGTGGAGTACCACAGGGTTCAGTCCTGGGTCCTCTCCTATTTGGTATCTATTTCTCTGAAGTGCAGGCTAACACAGAAGGTCTTTGGCTAACAAAGTTTGCAGATGACTGCAAACTATGAGCCATAATCAAAACTCCTAATGATGTTGACAAACTACAAAAGGGCCTCACTGAGACAGATACCTGGTGTCAAAGCCATGGCCTGAAGCTCAATGCCAAAAAGTGTATTGTCATCCCCTTTGGTAAAAACTCTGTCCCCATGAACTACCACATAGCTGGTAGTCTATTTAATGCCAAAATTGTGACAAAAGACCTTGGGACACAGGTGGACAGTAGTCTCTCCTTTGATAATCACATTGCCACAGTGGTCAGGAAATCCTTCTACGTGGCTCATCTCATCACAAAAGGATTCTCATCCAAAAAAAAAGAGGTCATTGTTCCCCTCTACTCATCACTCATTAGACCCATTATAGAGTACAATGCCCCTTTTGGTATGTACCTCACAAGACATCTACAACAACTGGAAAGACCACAGAAATACCTCACAAAGGGGATTACTGGCCTCAAACAGATGCCCTACGCAGACCGTCTCAAAAAACTACAGCTTTACTCCATCGCATATCACCTACTCAGGGGCGGTCTCTGCCTAACATTCAAAGCTATGTCAAACCCAGAGCTGTTGGACATGCTCCACTTAAAGAAATCCCAATCCCTCCGAGCTACATGCTCTAGGGACCTAAACCTTGTCACCACAATAAACAGAACATGGTGGAGGGATAGATTCCTGTCCCAGAGACTTCCCATACTCTGGAACAGACTACCTATCTATGTCAAACAGAGCCCCTCATTACCACTCTTCAAGAAAAATCTTGATGATTGGATGGGAAATGGGAAATTCACCCCAGGGATCACTTCTGTGACTCTGCTTGACAGGGGCACAGGAAAATAATTTTCTTGGGTGGCGAAAGCCAGGGTGCATTTTTTGGCTACGCTTATATAGGCCCTAGGGCCAAAAGCCTAGTAGCTACCTATGAACCTATGTATTAGTGTTTGGTGGTAGGAGGAAAGGGTTGTCTATTTACATGAGGCAGTTGTAACATTGCCTCAAAATGCCCAGATTCACCAGTTGGACTGGAGAGTACACCTGAAACTGCCCTTTGGACATGCCTGTATAGGTACAGTGAACTATTTTACTGGATGGTTGGTAAGGTCGAATAGAGAGCCTTGTCCTTCTGTACAGTACAGGAGGGTCTAGTGATAGGGTTTATAAGTGCTTGCTATGAGTTTTGAGCAAGTGCCAGGCTGAGAAATTAATGGCTTGAGTGCTTAAGTTGAAAGTTAGTCGAGCTCCAAGGGAAAAATTGAAGAGGAGACTTTGTGGAGCCAGGAATAGTTATACCCTAGCTAACTAGCACTGCCCGGTGCGCAAAACCGGGCAAATGCGGTATTTATAGCAGGGAAATGAAAGAGAGAGACACAAGACTCTTCCCCCCACCTTCTCTATTACATCCTCCAATGGAATCACTATATCACCAGAAGCTCACACAAAGCTATTAGGTGTTACCATTGATAACTCCCTTAAATTTGACACCCATTTCAATCTTACCATCAAAACCGTCAATAAAAAGCTTGGCTCTCTCTATAAAGTAAAACACTTTCTCACTCCTCACGCTAAAATTACAATTGCCAGCACACACCTACTATCAACTCTTTTCTATGCCTCCCCCCTCTTTACAAACCTAAACAAGACAACCCTTAACAAACTTGCTTCTTGTTACAATCACATAGCTAGATTTGCCACAAATTCCACCTTTAGAACGCACCGCTGCACTAACTTGAAGCAACTAGGGTGGTTAGAGTTTTCCAGCCAACTCCATTTCAACCAACTCAAAATGGCTCACCAGATACTGTATCACCCAGAGAAAACACCAGCTCTGAAAAACATCATTCACCCTTATATTAACCTGCATCTTTACGCCTCCAATAAGATCTTAGCTCAAACTACCAAAGCCAATAATTCTGCTGGGGATTCTCTATTCTCAAACTTTGTAGGTAAAATGTGGAACTCACCGACCATGCTCACCTCAGAGCCCTCACTCCTACAATTCAAAAAGCTTAAACCCCATCTCAATACTCTCTGGCAATGTCCCTGTTCCAAACCTGATTAACCACTATCATTTACCCTTCTCTTACCTCACTATCCTTAACGGCTTTTTAACAAGGCGCCTTTGTAACTGACCTATGTTTTTTTTTATTTGCTGCTGTTGTTTTTTTTTCCCAAGATGTGATGTATCTTTATATTGTATTTAGAACTCAACTATCTTCCTTTTTTTGCATTAACAATGTTCATATGTCTGTTATGTACTTGGAGCTTTTCTCCCCGGGCCTCCGCTGAAAATGGACATGTATCCAGTCGGACTCTCCCGGTTAACAAATGTAAAATAAAATAAATAAAATAAATAAATAAGTCCAAAATGGGCAATAAACTACTAATTTTTGGGCTGAAACCACTCCTCCAGGGACAGATAGGCTGCTCAAAGCTCCCCTCTCTTACAGGTGAACAGAGAAACTTCCTTCTATCCAAATAAGGTATGGGCAAACACAGAGATTTGTAATGCAGCCCTAAATTCAGCACTAAACTGAAAACTGGACTATACTAGCTTAGAAAGGTGGAAAACAAGTATATATATATATATATATATATATATATATATATATATATATATATATATATATATATATATATATATATATATATACATATATACATATATAGATATATATATATATATATATATATATATATATATATACATATATCTATATACATATATCTATATATATATACATGTATCTATATATATATATATCTATATATATATATACATATATCTATATATATATTTATTTTTTTTCAGAAAATAAAGCAGATACAATAAAAAAAACACTTTAAATGCACAAAAAAGGATACTTATTGTTATATATCTCAGATCAGAGTTGTAGTCAATGCCCCTAGTAATAAATTAGGAAGAAACACACATACAGTAAAAGCAGATGAATAAAGTGCAATTATTTTTCTTTTTATATATAAAACAATAGAAAACAAACAAACTGATTTAAACAAGTTACCCAATTAACCTAGAAATAAGCTCAAAACTGAGCCCTGTTCCAGCAGTCTTTAAGCAGACAAGTTCTAACTGCTCACTCCTGCTACTAGGGTGCAGGGGAACCTTCTCCAAAAAAGATGGCCTGGATCAGTGCTCAAGTTATAGAAATAAAGCTAGATTCAGCAGGCCTGAATCTGGTCTATGCTACAGCAACAAGGCACACCAATTTCAGAAAGAAACAGTTCAAATAAGCAGTCACACTAAGCCTGTGACCAGAAATTCCCAGCTCAGAAGGGCAGAATCCAACCTCTCCTCCCACAAGAGTGCAGACCACAAACCCTCTTAATGTAGAAAAACTGGCCTGAAGCCCAAGTGGACAGTGGTCTCACTTTCGATAACCACATCGCCACAACAGTCAGGAAATCCTTCTATGTGGCACACCTCATCACTAGGGGCTTTTCATCCAGAAAAAAGGAGGTCATTGTCCCACTGTACTCATCCCTCATTAGACCCATTATAGAATACAATGCCCCGTTTGGTATGTACCTCTCAAGACATCTGCAACAACTGGAAAGGCCACAGAAATACCTCACTAAAAGAATCACGGGCCTAAAGCAGATGCCCTACGCTGACCGCCTTAAAAAACTCCAGCTATACTCTGTCGCATATCGTCTACTCATAGGCAATCTTTGCTTAACATACAAGGCCATGTCAAACCCAGAGCTGTTGGACATGCTACAATTAAAGAAATCCCAATCCCTCAGAGCCACATGCTCCAGGGATCTAAACCTTGTCATCACAATAAACAAAACATGCTGGAGGGATAGGTTCCTGACCCAGAGATTCCCCAGACTCTGGAATAGATTGCCCATACATGTCAAGCAGAGTGCCTCTTTGGTCCTCTTCAAAAGGAACCTTGACGATTGGATGGGAGAAAGGAAATTCACCCCAGGGATCACGTCAGTCACCCTGCTAGACAGGGGTCCAGGGAAGTAAATAGTGTGGGAAGAAATAGCCAGGGAATTGTTATGGCTAGGCTTGTATAGGCCCTAGGGCTGATAGCCTAGTACCAACCTATAAGTGATTAAGCCAGAAATAATACACTTTTAGAATAGCAGACACTGGGCCTTCAGTCAACAATTCCCAGCTTAGAAGGATGTAAGCTACCTGTCCTGCCACAACAGTGCAGACCACAAATCTTTGTAATGTAAAACAACCTGTATGAAGCCCAAGGGATTAAACCAAAACACTAACAGTTACAATTTAATTAGGCTACTACCAAGCAGTAATAAATGCAGCAGAATAAATACAATTGAGTACTTTTAAGAAGAGGCAAAAGCAAAATAAAGTAGGAGGAAACACAAATACTGTAAAAGCAGATGAATAAAGTGCAATTTTTTTTTTTTTTTTTTAAGTCCAAGGAGAGAGGAATGAAGAACCTTGTGGGTTGGCCTTCTCAAGTCTTCTCTCTGTATTAAGTAGAGTGAACACTAGACTCAGAATATGATCTCAATGTACTAGGTTAAGTGATCAAATGAGATGGACCCAGGAGGAGTGTTCAAATACAGACTTACAGGAGGGGCGGGCAATTCCAGAGCCACTGACGCTAATACCAACACAAGAACAGGGAGGGCGGGTGGAGAACTAACTGCAGAGAGACACACAGCACACTGTTCAATGAAACACACAATTAGGAAACAGAAAAAATGAAACACAGTATTTTTACAACTGCAAGTTTGTACTTAGAAGACTAAAATACACAACTGCAAGTTTCACTTCACTTCAGCTTCTAATGCAGATGATTGTAGCCAAGCAAGTCTCTCAGAAGTTGAGCATAAAATGATTTCTCAAACTTTGTGGCTAGCACTTAAAGTACAGAGGAAGCCCTCTAGGCTATTAAATATCAGATAACAAAGAAGTGGGAAGACCACCACCCCCTCTTATAGCAGAGAAACACACAGTACACTATTCGATGAAACACACAATTAGGAAACATAAAAAATTAAATACAGTACTTTTAAAACTGCAAGTTTGTACTTAACATTAGACTAAAATACACTACTGCAAGGTTCACTTAACTTCAGCTTCTAATGCAGATGTTTGTAGCCAAGCAAGTCTCAGAAGTTGAGCATAAAATGATTTCTCAAACTTTGTGGCTAGCACTTAAAGTACAGAGGCATCCCTCTAGGCTAGTAAATATCAGATAACACAGAAGTGATAAGACCACCCCCCCCTTATAGCAGAGAGTCACACAGTACACTATTCATTTATATCAATTATCAGTTTTATATATATATATATATATATATATATATATATATATATATATATATGTATATATATATCAGTTATACATCTCAGCCTATACATCTTGGTTTATCTAGCCTGAAAAGCATGGTTATTTATCCTGTACAGCTACATTTATCTGTCCTACACAGCATGGATTGTGTATAATACATATCTTGCTTTTGCACATATATTGCACATATATTTTGCACATACATTTTGCACATATATTGCACAGCTTATCTAGACTGCACAGCATGGTTTATCTACCTATATACCATGCTGTGCAGTATAATGTCTGTGAAAAAACACACCAGTCTATGGTGTCATGGTTTACAAGGAAAAAAAATTGAAATTTTCCTGTTGAATTACCATGTTCTCTAAAAGAGTGCTGTGACAGATCAATAAACCAAGCTATGTAAGATGGAAAAACCTTGCTATGTAGAGTAGGTAAACCATGCTGTGCAAGATGGATAAATCGACTATGTTGGATAGATAAACCATGCTGTTTAGCACAGATAAACCAAGTTATGTAGGATAGATAAACCATGCTGTGTAGGATAGATAAACCATATAGGTCCATAGGTTCATAGGTGTTTACTAGGCTAATGAGCACAAGGGCCTTTTTAAGCCCAAATCTCAACAAGTTCTGATACCCTTGATAAGTGTAAGCATGGGCCTGGGAGGTGAATCATTTACAGTTTACCTGTGTCAATTAGAGACATAGGTGCCAAACCAGGGATGAATTTCTGGTTTCCTATCCAAATGCCCAAGTTGCACTTGAATTGGGTTAGGGAGGAACTCTGCTTCACATGGATGGGGAGCCTGTTTCATAGATGGGGTAGCCACTGGGATACATACCTATCTCTCCAGCAGGTCCTATTTATATCACAGTCAAGGTTTAAGTCTTTAAAATGGGTAATTCTACTGTTTTTGTTTTTTTGTGGTTATGCAGGAGGTCCATCAGAGTGGGGTCTTACAATGCCCAGTATGCCAGGCATAGATCTCCCCTCAAAAGCTTGTAGGAGATGGAATACAGGGATAGAGCCTTGAGGCAGTTTGCATAGGACATATTACTTATGCCCTGTATTCCTTTAGTGAGGAACTACTGTGGACATTCCAATTGTTGGTAAAGCTTGGTTAGATACATACCAAAGGGGGCATTGTACTCAATGACTGGTCTGATGAATGCTGAATACAGTGGAACAATGACTTCCCTGGACTTAGATGCCATAGCTTTGCTTATAAGTTGTGCAACATAGAATTATTCCCTCCCCACTGTAGACATGTGATGATCAAAGGCTAGATTACTATCTATGTGTGTCCCCAGGTCCCTGACTACTGGGTCAGTTATAAGTGGTGCGTTGTCAATATGATACTTACTGGAGATAGATGACTTCCCAAAGGATACTATTATGCATTTCTTGGCATTTAGTTTTAGTCTATGGCACTGACACCAGTTGTTTGTCTGTGTCAGCCCCTCCTGGAGAACATTTGTATCCATGTGAGATTCAATGACAGCTCCTAATTTGCAATCACCTGCAAATTTAGTCAGCCAGAGACAACTGACATTGGCCTTGACTTCTGAGAAGTAAATCTCAAAAAGGAGCAGTCCAAGGATTGATCCCTGAGGGACTCCACTTGACTGGCCTACTTGTAGAGGTGGATGCCCCAATTCTAACTTCCTGGGTCTTGTCTGTGATCCAGTTGGCTATCCACCTATTGACATACAGGTTTGTGCCTAACCTCTTCAGTTTGTCAACAATGCCTAACTGGGGTATTGCATCAAATACCTTGTCCAGATCAAGGTAGATAGTGTGAACAATTTTGCCCTCATCCATTGCTTTGGTGACCTTCTCAAAGAAGTCCACCAGGTTGAGTAGGCATGATCTGCCCTTGGCAATACCAAACTGGGTTGGGTCCAGTGTCTGGAGGTTTACTATATCTATACTGATCATCTCCATGATAATTCTTTCCATGGCTTTGCATATAAGACTAGTGAGACTTATGGGTCTGTAGTTACCAGGGTCTGTAGATGTCCCACCTTTGTGCAGAGGAATGACCGTTGCCTTTCTCCATTCATGAGGCACGAAGCCTGTTTGGAGGCTTCTGTTAAATAGTCCATGTTGTGTAGGACAGATAAACCAAGCTATGCAAGACAGATAAACAGTGCTATGTAGGACAGATAGACCAAGCTGTGAAGGACAGATAAACCATCCTGTGTAGGCCAGATAAACCAAGAAGACTAGTACAGATAAACCATGATGTGCAGGATAGATACAGCAAACTGTGTAGGACAGACAAAACATGCTGATATTGTTAGATAAACCATCCTGTGCAGGATAGATAAACCAAACTATGTAGGATAGATAAACCATGTATTGTAGGATAAATACAGCAAGTAGTGTAGGATAGATGCATCCATGCTGTACAGGATAGATAAACCAAGTTGTTCAGGATAGATAAACCAAGCTGTGTAGGTAAATAAACCATGCTGTACAGGATAGATAAACCAAGTTGTTCAGGACAGATAAATCAAGCTGTGTAGGACAGATAAATCATGTTGTATAGGACAGATAAAGCATGTTATGCAGGATAGATAAACCAAGCTGTGCATGATGGATAAACTGAGCTATGTAGGATAGATAAACCATGCTGTGCAAGATAGATCAATCAAGCTAAGTAAGATAGATAAACCATGCTATGTTGGGTAATTAAACCTTTCCATGCAAGATAGATAAACCATGTTGTTCAGGACAGATAAACCAAGTTGTGTAGGACAAATAAACCATGTTGTATAGGATAGATAAAGCATGTTGTGCAGGATAGATAAAACAAGCTGTGTAGGACAGATAAACCATGTTGTGTATCATAGATAAATCAAGCTGTGTAGGATAGATAAACCATGTTGTATATCATAGATAAACCAAGCTGTGTAGGCTAGATAAACCATGATGTGTATCATAGATAAACCAAGCTGTGTAGGATAGATAAACCATGTTGTGTAGGATATATAAACCATGCGGTGCAGAATATCTAACCAAGCTATGTAGAATAGATAAACCATGCAGTACAGCACAGATAAACCAAGCTGTGCAGGACAGATAAACCAAGCTATGTAGGATAGCTAAACCATGTTGTGTGGTATAGCTAGACTATGTTGTATAGGATAGATAAACCAAGCTATGTAGGATAGATAAACCATGCAGTACAGCATAGATAAACCAAGCTGTGCAGGATAGATAAACCATGTTGTATATCATAGATAAACTAAGCTGTGTAGGCCAAATAAACCATGCTGTGTATCATAGATAAACCAAGCTGTGTAGGACAGCTAAACCATGTTGTATAGGATAGATAAACCAAGCTATGTAGGATAGATAAACCATGCAGTACAGCATAGATAAACCAAGCTGTGCAGGATAGATAAACCATGTTGTATATCATAGATAAACTAAGCTGTGTAGGCCAAATAAACCATGCTGTGTATCATAGATAAACCAAGCTGTGTAGGACAGCTAAACCATGTTGTATAGGATAGATAAACCAAGCTGTGTAGGATAGCTAAACCATGTTGTGTAGGGTAGATAAACCAAGCTGTGTAGGATAGTTAAACCATGCAGTACAGCATAGATAAACCAAGCTGTGCAGGATATATAAACCAAGTTGTGAAAGATATATAAACCATGATGTGCAGGGTACCTAAACCTAGCTGTGCAGGATAGATAAACCATGCTTTTAGGATAGATAAAGCATGTTGTGCAAGATAGATAAACTGAGCTGTGTAGGATAGCTAAACCATGTTGTGTGGGATAGCTAAACCATGTTGTGTATCATAGATAAAGCAGGCTGTGTAGGATAGATAAACAATGCAGTGCAGCATGGATAAATGAAGCTGTGCAGAATAAATAAACCAAACTGTGCATGATAGATCAGCCAGGCTGTGTTGGATAGATGAACCATGTTGAGTATGGTAACTAAACCAAGCTGTGCAGTAGATATAATAAGTAAGGCAATAGCTGCACTAGGACTGGCGTGAGAGATACCTGAACTTGGAAAGAAGAAATTATTGTAATACATTGTAATACAGCCTAGTCTGTGAATAATCTATAAGTGAAGTTTGCTACAGCATACAAGTTCAGTATAACAACAGTGTCATAGATGCAGAGATGGTATAAACTAAACACAAAATGATGGAAGAAAAGTATGCAGTCATACCATGGCAAAGAACAGAACTGCAGACCAATATTTAAATTCCATATTATAACAACAGGG
Organism: Protopterus annectens; assembly: GCF_019279795.1. NCBI lineage: Eukaryota > Metazoa > Chordata > Ceratodontiformes > Protopteridae > Protopterus > Protopterus annectens. The sequence continues at coordinate 834,369,274 of NC_056744.1, forward strand.
TGTGGGTTAAACAGGTATTAAAAGTTAAACACAGTGTGTACTATAATAGGAGCTTCAGATGCCATGGGCATGAGATTTGAAATTGGCTCAGATATCAGTACACTTCAAGGCTTGATTGCCAGCAATAGGATGCTGAAAGATAGATGCCACAAAACATGTCCTTCAAAGTATTAACAGGCTTGGGTGCCACAAAACACATCCTTCAAAGTATTAACAGGCTTGGATGCCACAGAACGATTGCTTCTAGGATTTATCAGACTCCATTGTCATACGATTGGATGCAATAAATATAACTGCTGTCAATAACTAGCCAAAGCAGAAGGGAAAATGGAGACAGAAGTAGAGTTACTGCTCATGGCTTAAAGGTCTGTTATAACAGCAGCAAGCATTTGAGTGACTGACCTGTGGTTATTAAAGGAATGTAGGAAGAAATAAAAGTTGCAGAGTACAAGGCAGTGCAGTCAACCTAGGGCAGCAAGAAGCTTCTATAGACAAACAACAACAGCAGCTGACAGTTCGAGGATCAAAGCCAAACTGTGCTATGAGTAACACTGCATTGCAAACTAGGTGGTGAACCAAAATGAGTGCGGGGAATGTTAGATATTCTTTAATACAAACCACTTGTGACTATACAGCTCAAACTACATTATTGCCACACATATTTTAACAAGGACAATCTAGTTATAACTGGTCAGCCCATCAGCAGTGCATAGCACAGACCTACAGAGCAAAGCAGCCCAGACAAGTAGTGCAGCAGGTCCTGTTACTGGCTTGGGTGCTGGTGTCATTCCAAGGGTATCCAGTATTTGTCAGCTTAGGACAACATGATAGACAGACCATGGTCCTTTGCCCAAGATGGTATGCATCTGTCACCTGTAGACTTTTGAATACTGACCATGGGATTAGCCACATCCATAGTGCATTTTTAGGTAGTGCCAGACAAACAGACCTATCAATGCAACAAATTCTTCTAATGTTAAGTTGAAGGTACCACTGATCAATCGTTGGAATCTTAACAAGAAACTGCACTCCCTGGAAGCTCTTCTCACACTGGAAAATGCTGACGTCTGTGCAGTTACAGAGACATGGTTCAAGGCTGCAGAAAGCCCCCCGGGAGTTCAAGGCTACAATGCCTATCACACATTCAGACCACCCTCTGAGAAGGAAAATAAAGGAGGAGCTGTTTGCTTTTACACAAGCAATCACACCTCTAGATTGGTCAAGTGGCATGACTTGGTTGAGCCATTCTTTATCCAGCTGACCATAGGCAAAATCCCCCACCATATCATTGGTAGCTACAGGTCCCCAACCATGAAAAATGAAAACCACTCCACATACCTGAAATTACAAGAATCACTACTCAATGGGCAATTTTAACTACCACCATAGACTGTAAAACATACACAACCACTAACATGCAAGCTCAGAGATTTCTGGACTTTGTTAATGCAGATGATCTGGATCAGCCAGTCTGCACTTCCACTAGAGGCTCAAATATCCTTGAAGCAGTAATCACAAATTTGGGGAGTGTTGTACCCCTCCAGCATAATGTCCTCATTGCTAAGATTGGATCATAAATCAGTCTCCTTTGAAATATTTTTTTTTCAATAATAAATCTTTATTGTTTTATCATTTTCAATACAAATTACAAACAAATACAAGATTGAAAATAAAAACCACCTAATGTATCTAACAATAACACCATAACATATATACAATATTTACATGAATGCTTCCACCTGCAACACAAGTTTATACAAAAGATATAAAAATAATTGAGATTAGTTCAAGTATTACACAAATTGTTGTTACAAAGTTCTCTTACAGAGTATAAATAACTCATAATAGATTTAGGTTTAAAATATTATGCTAATATGATATTAAGCACTTGTTCCCATATTTTCGGGTTATTGATATTTTTATTGTGTTGATGTAGAAGTAATTTGTGGGCTAATATATGTCTCATAGCTAGAATTTTAAAGTTATCCCAAGAAGTTTGGGATGGGTTTAACCAATTAGTAGCTATATATAGTTTCATTAATAAGAAGATATTAATAATTATGATACTTTGTGATCTAGAAAGTTCTTTTGGAGGGATATGCAAAATCATAAATTTCCACAGACTCCTAAGAATTGCTAATTATAATGTATGTAGCACTAAGTGGGCACCAACATGGGTAATCTTGAATTATAAACATATATTAAATTTGAGTATTAATCCTAAAGCATTACCCTTTCTAGGAAAAGATAAGCTGAAATTATATGGGATAATGGACCACATTAAAGTATATTTAGCATCTATAACAAATTTATTTCAATCACTAGATCTTGCTCAATATATGATGGTTTTTCAACCGTTTCATAGGAACCCAAATTTGAGATTAAATAATCAATTAATAGATCTTAAAAATTTCCTTTAAAATAAATTTAATGGTAGTACCCCCATCAAACCCTAAAATCCTAAATAATTTTTCCAAGACAAACTATCTCCTATTAAGTGATAACATACATAATTTTAAAGCTCCCCCAACCTTGAAAACACAGAGGGCTATGCAGAAGTATACATGAATGCCCTGTGCAACAACTTACACAACTGCATAGAAATAGCAGTACCTGAACAAACTAAACCCAGGCCTAGACAGAAAAGCTAGTCTTCCTGGTGTAACCCTGGCATAAACAGAATATATGACAGAAGGAAGAAACTTCTGTCTAAAAGTAAGTCAAGGGGCATAACAGAGAAAACATCCCTCGCTAATCTCAACAGGCAAATCAGGGAACTAGTCAAGTCTTAAAAAGCTAAATTCTAGACTAAAATAGGCTCCCAAGCAAAGGACAACCACAAAGTCTTTTTAGCTATGTCCAAATTCTTAAGGGAAATACATAATGAAGTGCTGAATTGGCTGTAGATAAACCTATGTACCTATACTATAAACCTACATACCTATACTCAGGCAAAAGAAATAGCAAGCCTACTGGTACATAAATTCAGCTCATATTTCACCCAGTCACCTCCAGTTACTCTCCATGAAATATCCCCATACCATTCCTTTAACTGTTATAACAAAAGAAGAGGTCATCACTGCACTCTAAAGCTAGAAATATGGTATCAATGGGCCCTGATGAAATCTCAGGGTGCCTATTAAACAGCTTGAAACCTGACCTGTCAGATCCACATGGATGTGTATTTAGCTACAGTTTCCATACAAGCTTTGTCCCAGTAGAGTGGAGTACAGCATCACCCATTCCTCTGCACAATTGGTGGGCCATCAACCAACCCAGGAAACTACTGACCCAGATGTCTGACTAGCCTTATATGCAAGCATATGAAAAGGATAATTGATCATGGACCTGATTAACAATAACATAGGAAATCTCTAGACTCTAGTTCCAACCCAGTTCACTTAATCAAGGGAAGTTCCTGCCTGCTCAATTTGGCAAACATCTTTGAAAAGGTCACCAAGGCCATGGGCGAGGGTAAGACAGTGCATACCACCTACCTTGACCTGCCCAAGGCATTTGACACAATACCCAACTTGGGTACTATAGAGAGACTCACAAAATTGGGCTGCATCACTAGAGAGAGAGAGCCAAATGGCTCAGGGAGAGGACACATGTTGTTAGAGAGATTGGGAATATGTATCCAGCAAGAAACCAGTCATCAGTGGAGTACCACAGGCCTCAGTGCTGGGCCCCCTCCTGTTTGGGATATACTTCTCAGATATCAAGGCAAACATTGCTGGCCTTTGTCTGACCAAGTTTGCTGATAACTGCAAGTTGTGGACACTCATTGACTTCCCAAACAATGTTGAGATCATACAGAAAGGGCAGACATAGACTAATGAGTTGTGTCAGAGCCATGGCCTCAAACTAAATGTGAAGAAATGCATAATAATATCATTTGGGAAATAAACCCTGCAAACAACAACATTGATAGCACTTCCATAAGAGTGGGCCCAGTGGTGAGAGATCTGGTTACTCAGATAAATAGTAATCTGAACTTTGACCTCCATGTGTCCACAGTGGTGAGGAAATTCTTCTATATGGCTCAGCTTATAAGTAAGGGCATGGCATCTAGATCTAAGGATGCCATAGTACCTCTGTAGTCAGCCCTCATCAAACCAACAATCAAGTACAATGCAGCTTTTGGCGTGTACCTTGTCAGGCACCTGCAACAGCTGGAGGTTCCTCAGAAGTTTCTCACCAAAAATATACAGGGTATAACCAACATGTCAAATGTTGGCCTTTTAAAAGCTATATCACTGTATTCAGTTTCTTATTGATTAGTGAAGCATGATCTGTGTTTGACCTACAAGGCAGTCTCTGACCTCGCCCAGATGGAAATGTTGCATATTTGCAAAACTAACTGCACAAGGGTTACCTGTTACAAAGATATAAACCTGATTTCTGACATCAATAGACCATGCTGAAGGACAGATATGTGTCCCAGACATTGCCCGTCCTCTGAAATAGGCTTCCTAGTCACATGAAGCAGAGCCCTTCCCCAATCATCTTCAAGTGCAATCTGGACTGAAGGATGGGAAATTGCAAAGCCACTCCTGGGGTGGTGCCCATGTCCGTTATGGACAGAGACAGTCTTTAAAAATAGTTAAAACCACACTGACTGAACATTATCTCTCCCATATGGACAGGAAATTGGGTAAAGTCTGTATAAAACTGGCTAGGCTTGTTAAGGGCTCTTCAGCCATTAGCCTGCTAATCTCCTATGAACCTATGAACCAGTGAGCCTATGCAGCATGTTTTAAAAGCTGCTAATCTCCTATGAACCTATGAATCAGTGAACCTATGCAGCATGTTTTAAAAGCTGTACTAATCTCCTATGAACCTATGAACCAGTGAACCTATGTAGCATGTTTTATAAGCTGCAGTACTCTCCTATGAACCTATGAACCAGTGAACCTATACAGCATGTTTTAAAATCTGCTAATCTCCTATGAACCTATGAACCTACGCAGCATGTTTTAAAAGCTGCACTAATACCCTATGAACCTATGAACCAGTGAACCTATGCAGCATGTTTTAAAAGCTGCATGTATCTCCTATGAACCTAAGAACCAGTGAACCTATGCAGCATGTGTTAAAAGCTGCTAATCTCCTAAAACCTATGAACCAGCGAACCTATGCAGCATGTTTTAGAAGCTGCACATATCTCCTATGAACCTATGAGCCAGTGAACCTATGCAGCATGTTTTAAAAGCGGCACTAATCTCCTATGAACTTATGAACCAGTGAACCTATGCAGCATGTTTTAGAAGCTGCACATATCTCCTATGAACCTATGAGCCAGTGAACCTATGCAACATGTTTTAAAAGCTGCACTAATCTCCTATGAGCCTATGAACCAGTGAACCTATGCACCATGATTTAAAAGCTGCACATATCTCTTATGGACCTACGAACCAGTGAACCTATGTAGCATGTTTTAAAAGCTGCACATATCTCCTATGAACCTATGAACCAGTGAACCTATGCAGCATGTTTTAAAAGCTGCACTAATCTCTTAAGAACCTATGAGCCAGTGAACCTATGCAGCATGTTTTAAAAGCTGCACGTATCTCCTTTGAACCAGTGAACCTATGCAGCATGTTTTAAAAGCTGCACATATATCCTATGAACCTATGAACCAGTGAACCTATGCAGCATGTTTTAAAAGCTGCACGTATCTCCTATCAACCAGTGAACATATGCAGCATGTTTTAAAAACTGCACGTATCTCCTATGAACCAGTGAACTTATGCAGCATGTTTTAAAAGCTGCACCTGTCTCCTATGAACCTATGAACCAGTGAACCTATGCAGCATGTTTTAAAAGCTGCACGTATCTCCTATGAACCAGTGAACCTATGCAGCATGTTTTAAAAGCTGCATGTATCTCCTATGAACCTATGATCCAATGAACCTATGCAGCATGTTTTAAAAGCTGCACCTGTCTCCTATGAACCTACGGACCAGTGAACCTATGTAGCATGTTTTAAAAGCTGCTAATCTCCTATGAACCTATGAACCAGTGAACCTATGCAGCATGCTATAAAAGCTGTACTAATCTCCTATGAACCTATGAACCAGTGAACCTATGTAGCATGTTTTATAAGCTGCATTACTCTCCTATGAACCTATGAACCAGTAAACCTATGCAGCATGTTTTAAAAGCTGCTAATCTCCTATGAACCTATGAACCTATGCAGCATGTTTCAAAAGCTGCACTAATATCCTATGAACCTATGAACCAGTGAACCTATGCAGCATGTTTTAAAAGCTGCATGTATCTCCTATGAACCTATGAACCAGTGAACCTATGCAGCATGTTTTAAAAGCTGCACGTATCTCCTATGAACCAGTGAACCTATGCAGCATGTTTTAAAAGCTGCACTAATCTCCTATGAACCTATGAGCCAGTGAACCTATGCAGCATGTTTTAAAAGCTGCAAATATCTCCTATGAACCTATGAACCATTGAACCTATGCAGCATGTTTTAAAAGCTGCACGTATCTCCTATGAACCTATGAACCGGTGAACCTATGCAGCATGTGTTAAAAGCTGCTAATCTTCTATAAACCTATGAACCAGTGAACCTATGCAGCATGTTTTAAAAGCTGCACGTATCTCCTATGAACCTATGAGCCAGTGAACCTATGCCGCATGTTTTAAAAGCTGCACTAATCTCCTATGAGCCTATGAACCAGTGAACCTATGCACCATGTTTTAAAAGCTGCACATATCTCCTATGGACCTATGAACCAGTGAACCTATGCAGCATGTTTTAAAAGCTGCACGTATCTCCTATGAACCAGTGAACCTATGCAGCATGTTTTAAAAGCTGCACTAATCTCCTATGAACCTATGAGCCAGTGAACCTATGCAGCATGTTTTATAAGCTGCACATATCTCCTATGAACCTATGAACCAGTGAACCTATGCAGCATGTTTTAAAAGCTGCACATATCTCCTTTGAACCAGTGAACCTATGCAGCATGTTTTAAAAGCTGCACGTATCTCCTATGAACCTATGAACCAGTGAACCTATGCAGCATGTTTTAAAAGATGCACATATCTCCAATGAACCTATGAATCAGTGAACCTATGCAGCATGTGTTAAAAGCTGCTAATCTCCTATAAACCTATGAACCAGTGAACCTATGCAGCATGTTTTAAAAGCTGCACTAATCTGCTATGACCCTATGAACCAGTGAACCTATGCAGCATGTTTTATAAGCTGCACTACTCTCCTATGAACCTATGAACCAGTGAAACTATGCAGCATGTTTTAGAAGCTGCACATATATCCTAAGAACCAGTGAAGCTATGCAGCATGTTTTAAAAACTGCACGTATCTCCTATGAACCAGTGAACCTATGCAGCATGTTTTAAAAGCTGCACCCATCTCCTATGAACCTATGAACCAGTGAACCTATGCAGCATGTTTTAAAAGCTGCACATATCTCCAATGAACCTATGAATCAGTGAACCTATGCAGCATGTGTTAAAAGCTGCTAATCTCCTATAAACCTATGAACCAGTGAACCTATGCAGCATGTTTTAAAAGCTGCACTAATCTGCTATGACCCTATGAACCAGTGAACCTATGCAGCATGTTTTATAAGCTGCACTACTCTCCTATGAACCTATGAACCAGTGAACCTATGTGGCATGTTTTAAAAGCTGCACATATCTCCTATGAACCTATGAACCAGTGAACCTAAGCTGCATGTTTTAAAAGCTGCACATATCTCCTATGAACCTATGAACCAGTGAACCTATGCAACATGTTTTAAAAGCTGCATGCATCTCATATGAACCAGTGAACCTATGCAGCATGTTTTAAAAGCTGCATGTATCTCCTATGAACCTATGAACCAGTGAATCTATGCAGCATGTTTTAAAAGCTGCACTAATCTCCTATAAGCCAGTGAACCTATGCAGCATGTTTTATAAGCTGCACTAATCTCCTATGAACCTATGAACCAGTGAACCTATGCAGCATGTTTTAAAAGCTGCACTAATCTCCTATGAACCTATGAACCATTGAACCTATGCAGCATGTTTTAAAAGCTGCACGTATCTCCTATGAACCAGTGAACCTATGCAGCATGTTTTAAAAGCTGCATGTATCTCCTATGAACCTATGAACCAGTGAACTTATGCAGCATGTTTTAAAAGCTGCATGTATCTCCTATGAACCTATGAACCAATGAACCTATGCAGCATGTTTTAAAAGCTGCACATATTTCCTATGAACCTATGAACCAGTGAACCTATGCAGCATGTTTTCAAAGCTGCACGTATCTCCTATGAACCAGTGAACCTATGCAGCATGTTTTAGAAGCTGCATGTATCTCCTATGAACCTATGATCCAATGAACCTATGCAGCATGTTTTAAAAGCTGCACGTATCTCCTATGAACCAGTGAACCTATGCAGCATGTTTTAAAAGCTGCACGTATCTCCTATGAACCTATGAACCAGTGTTAGTCAGACAATTAAATTAAGCCTGATGGAAACATAATGTTCAATATTCCAGCAATTTTCCTACTGTTACTGTGGAAAAAATTGTCCTGAATAAATAAACCTCTGGTACTATAAAATATATTAACAGATTGGGAGCAAATGAACCTTAAAAGAGCAAAGATGAATTTAAGAGTAAATAGAAGATAGACTTCACTGATGTCTTTTGAACTGGTAGCAAAGTCAACCCTGGTTAGAACTGGTCAATATAGCAGCATTTTGTAACAAGGAAAGGGACCCCAGCCTACAGAGCAGCCGCAGGTACAGATATCTGCACTATTTTAAAGGTCCACTTAAAAGTCAGAAAATCAACTGCAAAGTATGCCTAAAGCAAGCAGAATGGACTGAACAACAAGAAACTTTCTACACACACCGTAAAATTGCCAAAAATATCTCAGTGAACAAAACTCTAAACAGCTTAGTAGTAAATGCTATTTAAAAGTACACAGAAGAAACCGAATGATATAAAAAACATACTTCTTCCAAAGTTGTTTGGGCTGGTAAAAATATAAATTTAGTCAGAACTTTCAAATCTAGTAGTAGAAAGTGCAGCACAGACAAATAGAACATTTCCATCCATTATGTACCTAAATGAATTAATTGTCTGATGATGAAAAATATGCTTTGGGCATGACTGCACCCCTATTAAAATGACACAATGCATAGACATGTATAACCATCATCTAAACTTCTCAGTACCTGACAAGGTGTCAGCAGTGACACCCACCTCGTGCAGCCATGTCCACCTTATCCTAAATCAGCAAATAAACCATCTTATGTTGAGGCACTTAAGAAATTCCTGGACAAACCTGAATGACCCCCAAAATGTAGGTTGGGTAAGCAGGATACTCAGTGTTGGACTTCCAAGCATGTGTACCTACTTTGGTAGTGATGGCCTGACCTCCATGTCTTTCAGATATTTGCCAGAACATTCACCATCCTGTACCCTTTTTAGACAAGGTCAGTCTCCTCAAACTACCAATGCAGTCAAACCTAATCAAGTACTGAAACATGAATTAAAAATGTCACTCTTCACAGGCCTTTTGACCCTTGAAGTATAGATCTCGGCATCATTACTGAAACACGGTTTCAATGTTACAATAGTAATAGCCTCAGTGCCTGGTTTCAATGCACAACACTTCTACTGCCCTGCCTCCAGAAATGTCTATGTTATCTGCGATGGTGCTTCCATATTCCTAAGAAGCCAAATCACATCAAAACTCATAAGGAAAAACAATGTCCTGGAGCCTTTCTAGATCCTTCATTCCACCAATAAAAATTCTGTAACATATTATTAGCATCTACTGTACCTGCCCCATGTCACCTGCAACCAATAAGGCATACCTAAGCAAACTGAAGCACCTCTCCATTGAGTCAAATGTTATTCTTCACAAGAATTTTGACTAACCTTACATGAAATTAAGCATAAAAAATCACTAGCCAAGGGGCGGAGGCAAAGCCACAAGAACACTGGTTTAATGAGTGCTTTCATTCCAAACATAAAATAGGAACTTCATCGGATTAAACACTCATTCACAATTTCCTTTTTAGATCATCTAGTTCAAGTCTTATCTAGGGACTAAAAATATTTAATTGAGTCCTCATCAATATAATCCTACTATATCATATACCTGTAGATCTCCCATTACTGATCAAATATGACCACCACTCAACAGTGTTCACTATGAGGATTAGACATGATCTACCATTAAACTCTGCTTTCTTTAGAGATTATTTCAGGGCTAATCTGTTGCACTTAGCCTATGACCTGATGACAATTAAGCACCAACTCCACTCTTTGACACAATCTGACATTGTTACAGTCGTGGACAGTTGTGGACAGTTGTGATGCTTAACTAAGCATTTGCATTGAGGTATCTGTCTCCATTAGACATGAATATAATTCTAGGTTCAGGAATAAATCCCTGTGGTGGAATCCTGGAAGAAATAGAGTATACAAAAAAGAAGAATTTTATTGTCCTAAATGATAAACAAACTCCTCAACCTCTAAAAGTCAGCTCAATAAGATACACAAAGAACTTAACCAAACCTTCCAATGACAAATATGAACTGAAAATTGCTACTTATATAAACAACTAGAAGATTCTTTATAACTATGTGAATTGCTATTCAAAGTACCTGAAGATGTGTTCAAATGTGGTTGAAATTCTCTAAGACTTTTAAGTTTTTACCATGATGAAGTATGATTGAAGTTCACAAAATTAGCTCTCATCAAATTAGTATTGACTCCAAAATTGCACCCCCAACTACATTAGTATAAGACTCCGAAATTACTCTCCCCCAACTACAGAATTATAAGACATAATAGAACTCAAAAGAAAGGAGGTGGAGTAGCCCTTCTCTTTTCCTCTTCCCTAACAGTAACCTCCTTACTCCAACTTCTTCTTCTTCTTCTTTTGGCTTTTTCCCGGTTAGGGGTCGCCACAGCGGATCACCTTGTCTGCACATTGAATGGCAGTGGAGTTTTACGGTGTCGAGTTGCCAGCCACTTCCACAGAAGGCACACTCACACGCACACCTAGGGCCAATTTAGAGTGTCCAATCCACCTCCAACATGTCTTTCAGATGTGAGAGGAAACCCAGCGACCACAGGGAGGACATGCAGACTCCGCACAGAAGACACTCCAGCTGAGGATAGAACCGGAGAACCTCTTGCTGTGAGGCAGCAATGCTAACCACTGCACCACCGTGGCCGCCCTCAACCTCCTTACTCCAACCATAATCCAAAATAATCTTGGCCCTCCTAAAAGTTAACAATCATAAAAACAAAGTCATAGCTTCTCTGTACATTCCACCTGGAAACTATATCCCCATTCTTGAAGATATTGTCTCCTGGTTCTCAGCTAATATTACAATGAAACAATTATCCTAGGAGACATCAATATTAACTGGCCTTCTGTTCACTCTATCACCACCTCACATAATATAAACTTATATGGTTTCTCTCAATGAATTAACTCTCCTACCAGACCTAATAAAGATAACTCTTCAGGCACAATCCTGAACTGGATACTAGTTTCCCATCACAGCAATGTATCCGACAGTGGCACCTTGCCCGATTCCCTTAGCGATCACCTTTCTGCCTTTGCACGACACTCCTCTTCCTCCCGACACCTACAACATAACTATATCTCAACCTGTACCCTTACAAACTTCAACCCTCAATCCTTCTCAGACTGATTAAAACAGATGAACTGGAACCCTCTGAAAACTCTTCCTCTCGACAATGATGTCACTTACTTCAATACTTCATTCATTAATCAACTTAACAATTTTGCTCCCACTAGAACCAAAACACTGAAATCCAAAACCTTCCCCTTGCTTTCCAAAGAAACAATAAACTTCATGCATAGCCATGATAAATCTTGGAAACTCTACCAAAAATACAAATCTCCTAGTTCCCTTACCAAATAAAAACAACTTCACAACACAGTAAAAAAAAACGTATTGCTTCCAACCACAAATGCTACTACTCTAAACTTCAAAATAATCATAAGTCCAACCCCAAGAAGTTCTGGAGCAGCATCTCTGCCTCCTTAGACCCAGCAGAAGACTTAACCCTTGCCCTGAACCTAACACTCAGGATCATACCATAGCCACCAAATTCAACTCCTTCTTCATAGACTCAATAGCCAAGCACACCACATCTTTCCCTAAGAACTCCTTAGCTCCATCTACATCTCTCAACACAATCCATCTCCTTCTGCCACCGATACCACCCACTCCCCTCCCTTCTCCTTTAAACCCATCCCTGTCAACACTATAAAAAAACTGCTCCAAAAATTAAAAGCATGGTCTAATGCCCCTGATAACCTACCATCCAACTTCGTCAAGTTAGTTGCTTATGGCATAGCTCTCCCCATCTGTATTCTAATTAATCATTCCATCCAAGAATCCTACATACCCCTCCTCTGGAAAAAAATCCTTCATCATTCCTTTACACAAAGGAGGCTACAACACTGACAGCACCAATTTCTGCACCCTAGCCATGCTCACCCCATCTCAAAAATCCTTGAAAAATGTATTCACCTACAACTTCTACCTTACCTTCTAAACAATCATCTCCTGTCTCCAACACAACATGGTTTCTGACCCAGCCACAGCACCACCACAGCCCTTCTATCCTTCCTTGATAATATAATAGTAACTGCGCTCGTGACACAGGCAATATCATATCTAGCTTTTTCTTAGATCTAAGGCCTTCAATACCATTTCCCATACCCTACTTTTCTCCAAGCTCAACCATCTTAATCTTTCCAACTCATCCATCAACTTGTGTTCCAGTTACATCTCAAACAGACAACAGTCCGTTAAGTGGAATAACTGTACTTCCTCCTGCCTCAACAATCCCTCAAGGATCTGTTCTGGGCCCTTTACTATTCAACATCTTCATTAACAACTTTCATCAATGTATCCTAAATGCTAAATTTGTTCAATACGCATATGACATTACCATCATCTGCTCCACTGAGTCCCTCTCCAAACTCATTCAAGTAACTCAAACTACCTTAAACAGCACTGAGATATGGATGTAAAACAATTGTGTAGCTCTCAATGCAACTAAAACCATACTCATGATCTTTATCCCATCTAAAAACACCAAAATAGACAATAAATTATTTTTTGACTCCCATAGAAATTGTCATCCATACTAAGCTTCTCGGTGTCCTTATTGATGAACACCTAAAGCTTAACATCCACCTTCAAACTAACATGAAGAAAACTCACCAGAAACCCAGAATGCTTTATCGCCACAATCGCTATTTCACTTCTTCAACTAAGCTTACCCTCTATACCACTTACCTCCTCCCCTCTCTCATGTATGGGGCACCCAACCTTTCTAAACTTCAAGCCACCCTCAAAGCTAAACTAGCATCCTGCTACAACAAAATCTCCAGGTTCGCTACCAGCTCCAAATCCTCCACTCATCACTGTGTTTCCTTACACTCCTTGAACTGGCTGGAACTCCCCAACTATCACTCTTACATTCAACTCTGTATTACCCATAAACTCATCTTCAAGCCATCCCAATGCCCCTCCCTCTCCTCCACTTTTAGTATGCATCTTCTAGACAGACCTCTCTGCTCTAATAACCAGAACCTCCTAGAAGTATATAAACTGTCTCATACACCTGGCCAACTGCTATTTTCATTCTCCCTAGCTCAAAACTGGAACTCTCTTCCTCTCTACATCCGAACCAACCAGAACCTCTCCAATTTTAAATCATTACTCCATTCTTATCTCTCTTCTACTTGGGAGTGCTCCTGCTCTCATCCTCCTAACCTCCTCTCCTCCCACCCACCCCTCCTATCCTCCTCCTCCACCTCGCCCTCTCCCACATCCTTCAACGTTTCTCTCTCAATGACTCTACCTAACACTAACCTTTCTGTTTTCCTCCTCCTCCTCTCTGATATCATTCATTCTCCCGTTACACTTACATAATATAGGCATGGCTTTTCCATGGATTCACTTTATATCCTCGAAATACTGAAATGTCGAAATTCAGTATTTCAAAGCTATAAAGTCTCATTTTTAAAACCACAAAAACACAGAACTGCAAAATTTTAAAATCTCGCACACCGGAGATTTTTAATTTCGCGTTTCTAATGCACACACACACACACACACACACACACACACACACACACACACACACACACACACACTCTCACACACACACACACACACACACACACTATTTTCCCCACACACAAACACAAGCTCTCTACTACATATTCCACACCCCCCCTACTTATATATTCTAACTCGGAGGTCGCACTACACACAAACACACACACACAACACCACCACACAAGCTACATTCTCCTCGCACACACATATCACAGCAACAAAACACACTAACACACAACACAGCCCTTAACAAAACCTCCAGTGTTTGAGGTTTTGAATTTCGTGCTTCTGGACTTTCACTCTTTTCAGGGTCCCACTTTATGGGCTCGAAACACTGAATTTTGACATTTCAGTATTTCGAGCTTCTAAAGTGAATCTGTTTCCCACACAAAGCAGAATGCTTTATTATCTAAGAGGGTTTAACATCCATAATTATGGCACACTACACAAATGCTATCACTACCTCTATCTCTGTGTCAACAGGTGTCTTTTTACTTTTGTTGCAAATTTTATGTTTGTAAAAACTTCTGTTAAACCTTGCAGATTTTTGCTGTTGCAGTATCCTGTATTAATTCTTGAATTTCATTTTTATTAATTCTTGCTGATCTTTGTTTTTGTATGTATGTACATGGAGCTTTTCTCCCCGGGCCTCCATTAAAAAAGGCTTATATTGGCCCACTTGACTTTCTTGGTTAACAAACAGCAAATAAACAAATAAATAAATATTGTTTCAGTCTTCGATTTTAGCCAAAAGTGCTCTTTGCAGCAACGCAATGTGTCCAGAACTGACTCATTCTGTAATTCATATAGAGTTACATGTTGGAATAGCATACTTAAATATGACTATAAATTCTTTTTTCATAAACTCCATTGCTCCTACTACTATTGGAGATGTCTGGGTATCCTTCTTCCACATTGTCCTCTATTTATTTATCTCTCTTTCTCTGCCTATATATCTATATATATATATATATATATATATGTGTGTGTGTGTGTGTGTGTGTTTGTGTGTGCATGTATGTGTGTGTGTATATATATATACACATGGGGATATATATAGACACACACACCCACACACAAATATATATATATATATATATATATATATATATATATATATATATATTACATATGGGTCTACTTCACATACCTGAAACACCACATAATCGAAGACCAGATAACTGAGACGAGAATGCCAAAACTTCACATAAATGAACATCCACATAACCAAAACGTTTCCTAGGGTAAGTAACCACTAGGCCAAAAACTCACAGAGAACATACCACTCCATCTGCAACCTACCCAGGTGGGGGGCTACACCCCCCACACCTCCCCTAACTAAATATACCAAATCTGGGATCCCACTACAATTGGGAAGAGGGTAAATCTCCCCTTGTTGGTCCCATGGTGGCTTACCCTGAGAAACGTTTCAACTATGTGGACATTCATTTATTTGAGGTTTCAGCATTTTCGTCTAAGTCATCTGGTCTTTGGCTTTGTGGTATTTCGGGTATGTGAAGTAAACCCATAAATATATATATAAATATATGTATATATACACACACACACACACACACACACATATATATATATATATGGATCCAGGTTAGTACATCGACAACTGAGAAGATCGACATCCACTTCTCCGACACGAAAACACCGACAGATGAAATGATCGAAACTGCAAATCACGGACGTTTAACAGGTAACGGGTTTAAATTTCGCTAATCATGCCTACCATAAGGACTAAGTAATACAATGATCGTAACACATGCATAACACTGCCACACTTACTAAAACATGGTAGGCATGATTAGCGAAATTTAAACCCATTACCTGTTAAATGTCCGTGATTTGCAGTTTCGATCATTTCATCTGTCGGTGTTTTCGTGTCGGAGAAGTGGATGTCGATCTTCTCAGTTGTTGATGTACTAACCTGGATCCATATCTATCTATATATATATATATATATATATATATATATATATATATATATCTATACAGGCAGGATGAAGTGGGTGGAGAAGAGTGTCAACTGTGATTTGTGACAGACAAGCACCAGTAAGAGTGAAAGGGAAGGTCTACAAGAGGGTAGTGAGACCAGCTATGTTATACAGGTTGGAGACAGTGGCATTGACAAAAAGGCAACAGTTACAGCTAGATGTGGCAGAGTTAAAGATGTTAAGATTTGCACTGGGTGTGATGGGGGTGGAAAGGATGAGGAATAAGTATATTAGAGGGTCAGCCCAGGTTGGAAGGTTTGGAGACAAAGCCAGAGAGACAAGATTAGATTGGTTTGGACATGTGCTGAGGAGGGATGCTGAGTATATTGGAAAAAAGATGCTAATGATGAAGCTACCAGGTAACAGGAAAAGAGGAAGGCCTAAGATAAAGAAAAATTGCACAGGACACGAAGGATAATCACAAGGCTTTCTTTAGTTATGTTAGGAACCTAGGTGGGAATTCCCAGATATGCTCAGAATTAGTCCAAAATGACAAAAAATACACCGAACCCACAGACATTGCCAACATCCTAGCTGACAGGTTCAGCACAAACTTCTCTCCCCCTCCCCACCAAAAGGGCAAATATTTATCCCAGCAGAGTGCTGCCCCCCTGACATCTCAGATGCTCAGGTAAGAGCTGCCCTCTCCAAAGCAAAAAACACAGCATCAGTGGGACCAGACGGTGTCCCGGGCTGCGTCGTACATGAACTCCAAGAAGAGCTAAACACAAACATAAAACTACTGTTCAATCTTAGCCTTACTACAGGATATGTACCCAAAGAGTTGCGTACAGCAACAGTGGTCCCTCTCCACAAAGGTGGTGCCTCAACGGATCCTGGAAACTATTGCCCCATAAGCCTGACTAGCTTGGTCTGCAAAGCTATGGAAAGGATCATCATGGACCTCATAAATAAAGATATTGGGGACCTACAGACACTGGATCCTACCCAGTTTGGCTTTAAGGGCAGATCCTGCCTCTTAAACCTGGTTGATTTCTTTGAAACAGTCACCAAGACCATTGACGAGGAGAAGGTGGTCCTCACAGCCTACCTGGACCTTGCAAAAGCATTCGATACAATACCCCACTCGGGCTTTATAGATAAGCTCACCAGCTTAAATATAAACCCCTATGTCACTAGATTGGTTGCAAACTGTCTCAAGGACAGAACCCACATGGTTAGAATTGCTGGAGCCATGTCAGACTCCAAACCAGTTACAAGTGGCGTCCCACAAGGCTCAGTCCTGGGACCTCTCTTGTTCGGTATATATTTCTCAGAGGTACAGGCCAACATGGAAGGACTGTGGCTGACTAAGTTCGCAGATGACTGCAAACTGGGCGCCATAATCGACTCTCCAGCCAACACAAGCATCCTCCAAAAGGGCCTCATAAAAACAGACAACTGGTGCCAGAGCCATGGCCTCAAGCTAAACGCCAAAAAGTGTATAGTCATCCCCTTTGGCAAAAACAAAGTGCCCACAAATTACCACATAGGTGGTAATCCATTAAGTACAGAAGAAGTAATTAGGGACCTGGGGACCCAAGTTGATAGCAATCTCTCATTTGACAACCATGTGGCCAAAGTGGTTAGAAAAACATTTTATATAGCCCATCTAATCATGAAGGGATTCACATCTAGATCAGGGGACGTCATCGTGCCTCTTTACTCATCCATCATCAGGCCCATAATTGAGTACAATGCCCCTTTCGGGATGTACCTTACCAGACACCTGCAGCAACTGGAAAGACCTCAAAAGTACCTCACCGAGAGGATCATAGGGCTCAAACAGATGCCATATGCTGCCCGGTTAAAGAAACCCCAGCTCTACTCAGTGGCATACTGCCTGCTCAGAGGCGATCTGTGCCTGATGTATAAAGCCATGTCCAACCCAGAATTAATGGACATGCTGCACCTCAGAAAATCCAAATCCCATCGAGCTACGCTCGAGACTTGAACCTCAGCACTGAAATAAATAGGACATGCTGGAGGGACAGATTCATAACCTAGAGGCTCCCTTCACTCTGGAATAAAATCCCAGTCCAGGTTAGGCAGAGTCCCTCATTGACTCTCTTCAAGAGGAATCTTGATGAGTGGATGGGAGATCGTAGGTTTACCCTGGGTATCACTTCTGTGTCATTGTTAGACAGAGGCACAGTATACTAACCTCGAAAAAGGGCATAGCAAAATTCATTTAAAATGGGTGGCGAAAGCCAAACACACTCTGGCTAGGCTTATAAATGCCCTAGGGCAGATAGCCTAGTATGAACCTATGAACCTATAAGGTTTATGGATGTGGTGAGAGAGGACATGCAGGTGGTTGGTGTGACAGAGCAAGATGCAGAGGACAGGAAGAAATGGAAACAGATGATCCGCTGTGCCGACCCCTAACGGGAACAGCCGGAAGAAGATGATTGAGATATATATATATATATCTATATATCTATATATATATCTATATCTATATATATATATATATATATATTTATATATATCTATATATATATATCTATATATATATATATATATATATATATAT
>NC_056744.1:834392984-834528015 GCF_019279795.1 Protopterus annectens
TTCTAAATAATCTTTTAGAAAAAACAAGAAATTGTAGTATTCAGTTATTTACTGTCATTACTGCTGTTTGTTACCTTAATAACTACAGCTTGGGCAAGAAAACACACATTTCTAAGGGCTTTAATATTATATCCTCCTAGTAGAATTACATTGCAATTCTGCCTAAGTTTTGTGCATGCAGCCATAAAACAGAAAGAACTCTAAAGGAACATGATGTTCATCTGTCAGAGTATATAACCACCTGGTATAGCTGCTCTGTTTTTCAACAGTCATGAGTGAAGTGTCTGTTGTACCAGCAGGAAAAGATACCTGCTTAAAAGTATAGTTAACATGCATGCTAATATTATTCAAAGATACATGCTTAAAAGTATAGTTAACATGAGTGCTAATATAATTCAATATAGATTTTCTTGTGTGCGTGTGTGTATGCATTCAAGTACATTTGCTACTTTCCAAAAAATCAAAACAGTTATCACTGCAGATGTGCAAACCCAATCAATCAACAAAACAGAAGCTGTCTTTGGTTTAAACAGGACCCAACAGAAGTCAGCCCAAAAGTCCTGTCCTACAATTCCAGAGGACCAAGTCACTCAGAACCTGTCCTGGAGACCCAGAAAGCTAAGCATCAATGTACAAAATGCTGTTTTTCCTGTACAGCTGCTGAAATTGTAGAAATCACTTAATCTCAGTTGAAAAGCCATACATGTTTCTTAACCAGTTACAGGTGCACCTTTGAAATCAAGCGCAAGATAATACTTTCCCTAGGAGATAACATATAACCTTCAGCAGAGAATGTTGCATCTATTGCCATATTACCCCCCAACTGTATCCTTTATGAATATGTGTGTGTGTGTGTGTGTGTGTGTGTGTGTGTGTGTGTGTGTGTGTGTGTGTGTAGGTTTGCCTGTTAACATTAACATTAATAAATACTCTCAGTGGTTCAGAAAAAAACACCAGTGTCCCCAGTAAAATCTGTGATAAAGATGTCCCATTTCCACAATGTGTAGAGTGTGATTCAGAGACACATTAGTGGCAATGAGGACAGACCTCATCATCTGAATGTCTTGGGATCTCCATCAATTATTTACTTACCATGAGTACTTATCAGAACGTTCCTGTGGTGTTAGATTTTGCAGCCCATACATTGAGATGGGATAGTTAGTCTCCCACACACACACACACACACACACACACACACACACACACACACACACACACACACACACACACACACACACACACACTCATGCACGTGCGCAGGCATGCACACACACGCATATGCGCAGGCACATGCACAGATAATTGCAGTCCATTAATAATGTCAGACATTAGGGTTTCATGCCTCTTGATATGCTGAAACTGCATCACAGTGTCAAACCTGTTGAACTTTTATGTGGCTTGAAGTCATATTTCAGAAATGCTCCCTGGTGTCATCTACTGTTCCTGCAAGCTTTGTCACAAAGTCTCTCTCTACACGGACACATCCCCATGTCTCTCAACCTGCTTCTTACTTGCCAGGATACCTCTCATGTCATTCCTTATAGGCATACCTTTCTACTATCTATATTTTTGCAGAATGTATAGATTTTACATTGCTTTGCTCTGTTTGTCATAGAATGCATTGTAATCAGGAAACCCACTGAAAACTGTAGATTGTAAAATTGGCAGACTTTTGAGTTTCAGACTTCATACCCTTCAGTAAATGTATAATGATGTAAAAGCTGTTATTCTAGCACCTATATAAATGAAATAATTAAAATCCATCTCTGATTGTGTGCCTTCATCCAAACATTAATTTTGGCATGTGCTAAATTTCTTGCTCTAAGAGGTTGAGTTATGATTGTAGATTGTCCCTCATCCTCATGACTCATGAGCTGTTGCAGTCCTTAAGTACTGACTTTGATATTCATTATATTTGTAAAGAGAAAAAAAAAACTCTTTGCACTAAGTTTTCAGTTAGTAAAGCAGGCTAATGCTGCTGTTTCTTTTGTCAAAGACTGCAGAGTTCAAATCCTTTTTGCCTATATCGTGGACTTTAATTTGTTTTTCTACTTTAACTTTTATATGCTATCCCCTAGTGCAGCCTTTTTCAAAGTGCGATCTGGTGAGTCGCAAGTTTTATTAAAACTAAATATGGATCCGGGTTTCAGGTTGACCTAGGGTTGCCAGATGTCATTTTTTTTTCAGATTCTTTGGAAATGAAAGGGTTTGTCTGGTGACTAGATTTTACAATGTAAATCCTTTTGTGTTGCTCCCATGAGCTCCACCTCTCTTGAAGCTGATTGGGTAATCTCAAAAAGCAATCAGCACAGATTCAGCAGCGCACCAGAAACTGAAGGTGAAATTCTGCACCTCAAGTTAGTGAGGTAAAAATACCAATTCTGTCTGTGCTGTGGCATGCTCATTAAATCTTTGCACAGAAATAACACTATACTTGTCCAGTCCACTTGTTCCACCAGCAACAGAAGCAGCAGCACCTATTTGTTGCAGTAAAATGTAAGTGCAATTTTTTTTTGTGTTAAATGTACCTCAAGCACAGTACACAATGCTTTTGTTTGCACTGACTGATGATCCGGTAGCTTTTTGTCCTGTAGATCATGAGCTAGGTGACATTATTCAGTTATATTAATCGCAAGGTATATTACATGTGCTGATGAACTGAATTATGTCATCTCAGTAAATTTTAACTGCGGATAGGGCCATTGTCAAGTCCGTGAGTAGTGCAGTTCAGGTAGCTTTCTGATTTGCAGTCAGAACAATAACAAGTGATGTGTTTCCTGGTCCTGTCCCTTGTGAATTAGGGTGCCATTTAAAATTGTAAATACTTGGGCATATTCCCAGGGTCGGTGATTTCAAGTTAGTAAATCTTTGATATCCACTTCTGCCGAGACTGCATGTTTGTTTGGTATGTGTGTGTGTCCGTGTTGCTGTTTATGTGTCACTCCTTCCACTTCTTACTCCTCCTTTTACTGCTGGGGTCCCGGTCAGCACAAATCGCAGTCCTCAGACCAAGTCTTACATCTCCTGCTTATCCAAGTACACCAAGGCAAAGGGAACAGAGACAGAAGAGGAGAGGCCACATGATTTAAATCCCACTCTGCCTGGGACTTTATAGGGAGCTGTCACAGCAATCTGGAAATAGGTTAGAGACAAGGAATCGGCAGTCTGGGACTGGGATTGGTCCTAGCCATGGTATGCAGAAAAAAGAATGTGTGTGATCGCCACAAGGGGTAGATGCTTTCTTCCAGTATTTATGTATTGTATGGTTATTAGAAAGGTATGAGCATGTTATTTCCATATGAATGCAATGCCTTATATTTGCATCCTCCTTATGAAATCAGACTGTAACTAGTATTTTTTTTTAGGTGTAATAAAATTATATAGCAAAAATATGTTGTGATCATAGTTATAAAAATGAGTGTGTCAAAAAACTTTTGTATATTTACTTTATTATGCCCTGGTCTTAATGAAGTACCTAGGCTGAACTAAGACATGAATAGATGTTTTGAAAATATTATTGGTGATTTGGTGTCATCTACTGGCTTTAGAAAACATTGCATTAATTCCTAAATCTGCAAATGATGAGTGACATAAATTTAATGGAGTTATATGAAACATTTCAAAAGACTACCAAGTACGTGTTTTGTGAAAGCATGACTTAATATGACTGCATTTATAAAATATGATTTTATGCAAGTACTTGGTAATGATATAGCAGTTAGCTAATAAAAAGTTTAAATTAGTAACCAATACTGTGTATATTCAGTGACAGTATACTGAAAAAGACATACTAAAAAGCATGTTGAATATTTTAAAATTATTTCTAGAAAAGCAATGTGCTGTGCTACGAAATTATGGTTATTTTTATATTGAACTTGTGTGAATAGTGACCGAATAGTTTAGGGACATGTTGCAATATTTTTGTGGCATTTCTTTTGATGAAACAGTACTTCTTAAGAGTGTATGTTGCAGATCCCTGCTTAGATGAAGCTGCTTCAGGTGGAATTTATATTCAGCTCCAATGTAAGTTTTCTGACATCACAATACAGTGACTGCATTGTGGTTGACACACTCAAGGTCATAGATCTGGGACCTTTCCTGTTATTTAGTAAGCTGTACTTCATTTCTGGAAAGGAAAAAATGTGGGATGTCAGTTATATTGGGTATTGGTTTTGTCTGTCTTGTTCAGATTACCCTTGTTTCTTAATCGGGCCTCAGTGAAAAATCAACATTAGTTCATTCTACTGGGCAAGTAGTTTGACAGTAAATCTTTAGTCTGAAGTTGCCTTTTTTTGGTATCCTGTGCACAGAGCTGATGTGGGAGGTTGAAAACTAGATATAGTTGGCCTTTACCTGGCTGATACAGTCATAGTGAGAAAACCACGGTATTCAGTCATGCCACACTTACTATGCATACCACATAATTGCTGTTAGTGTTGCCAGAAGTGTAGTCTGGAATAGTTGTCTGTTTTGCATCTCATGTAGGTAATCTACATTAGCAGATTCATTTTTTTATCAAATTTTATGTCTTTTCCAAATTTGTCATTGTTTGAGTGTTACAGTTTTTATTTGTGCCTTACGACCCAGGTCATGACAGAAAACAGCCTTAGAACCAGTACAGTTACCGTCTTAATTCTTAAAAAATGCAAAATAAATAAACTAAAAATACATCGCACACATAGAACTTCATGAGCTTGGTTGTTAGCTTTACCTGCTCTGTGAACTTTTTCCATTTAAAGTTATTTTTGAGTTAGATTGTGACTTTAGTTCTAATGGCAAAAGTGAGGGTGATGTACATGCGTGTTTATATTTATGTTCCCCTCTACTCGGCACTCATTAGACCCATTATAGAGTACAATGCCCCTTTTGGTATATACCTCACAAGACATCTACAACAACTGGAAAGGCCACAGAAATACCTGTCAAAGAGGATTACCGGCCTCAAACAGATGCCCTATGCAGACCGTGTCAAAAAACTCCAGCTTTACTCCTTCGCATCTCGCCTATTCAAAGGCGATCTCTGCTTAACATACAAAGCTATATCAAACCCAGAGCTGTTGGACATGCTCCACTTAAAGAAATCCCAATCCCTCTGAGCTACATGCTCTAGGGACCTAAACCTTGTCACCACAATAAACAGAACATGCTGGAGGGATAGATTCCTGTCCCATAGACTTCCCATACTCTGGAACAAACTATCTATCTATATCAAACAAAGGTCCTCATTAGCGCTCTTCATGAAAAATTTTGATGATTGGATGGGAAATAGGAAATTCACCCCAGGGATCACTTCTGTGGCTCTGCTCGACAGGGGCACAGGAAAATAACTTACTTGGGTGGCAAAAGCCAGGATACCTTTTTGGCTAGGCTTATATAGGCCCTAGGGCTAATAGCCTAGTACCTACCTATGAACCTATGAACCTATACCATTGCAGCAGTTCAAAGTAATACTTGGACTCTTTAATCGTCATTATAGGAAGCAACTTGTATTATGAACAATATGGAGTGGTCAGATGACTAGTTAATATGGAGTGCTCACATGACTACTTAATGCAGAGTGGTCACATGACTACTTAATGTGGAGTGGTCACATGACTACTTAATGATGTCTTCCTGCTGCATTTCTGTGCTGCATTCAGTGTTGAAGAATGATTAATGCAGTCATTAGCAAACAATCAGCCTAATCCTTAAACTTTGCACCTCTACAGCAGAGATTCACAAAGATGAGTAAAAAAATTATTAGAATTTTAGTAGAAAAAATGTCTATTTTTTGATTTGTAACTATTTATTTAAAGTGCATTGAGATAACAGACAGATAAAGAAAAGTGATACAAGGAATGGTACCAAGTGTCTTTAGGTTTTGTATCACCCAAAGGTGACAGCATCAGTCTTGTTTGGTGATGTAAAGTGCAAGTCTCCCTTGGCTGTGTTCTGCCCTGATCTAGTAATTCTACCTGTATGGTACCTAAGTGCATAGGTTCGTGGTTAGGAAATTTCTAGAGGTTATGTACGGGAATGTTACTTTAGGCATTACTGTGTGCCTTTGCCTAGCAGAGACATGGGTGCAGACCTAGACCTGAGGTGAACGCCTGATTCCATCCATTGGTCAAAGTTTTGCATAAATAGGGTTAGGGATGGACTCTGCTTCACATGGATGGGGTGCCTGTTCCAGACCATGAGGATCCTCTAAGACACATATCTGTGTCACCAACAGTTAGGCTGCTACTAGTGGATGTCCCCTCACTTTCAGAAGAGGTGCTCAATCCAAGCAGAGCAGGGAGCTCCCTGGTCTCTGCCAGACTGTTAGTACTAAAGAGTTAGGTAGCAAAGCTACTTTTGAATAAAACAGAAAGTATGAAAACAAATGTGAATGACTCTTTTATACACATATGTCACTAGACTAGATTTATGTTGCTAAAGTGTAGTTTAACAATAAGCACACTGTTTATAAGTCCTCATACTATTGTTTTGCACAAGGAATTCATGTGCTCCAGTGTAAATAGATGAATATTATACGAGTGTAGATAGAAGATGTATGGCTTTCAGTGCTGTACACAAATATTTTGATATACTTCGTTATCATGAATTAATGTCAGGAGAGGGATATGCACTTTGATGCTTTATACTGGATTGAGCGTTTACATGTGTCAGTACTCTAAGTCTATTAATTAAAATCTGGTTTATTAAATTGTACTTATTTAACTATCACTACTCATTTTAAGTAAACATTTTCGTAGGGATAATATTATGGAATGCTGGATTATAACTGGTACATTGAAGCACAAAGCTGGAGAAAGCTGTGAAGAAGAGGATAGTGAAAAAATAGTGGGGACACAAGCAAGAGTCAAGATAAACTTGCAAAATTATTGCAGTCAAGACACAAATGTGCACGTAAATGATCATTATCCTGTTTGTGAAAACGATGACTCTGAAACGATTCTCAAAGAGGGTGTTGCAATGAACAGTAATCAACAAGATAATAAAATGACAGCTGGAAAAAAAAAGTAAAGAGAAAATACAACAGTGATTTTTTAAAATTGGGATTTTCCTAGATAAGAGATAAAGAAGATCCCATCACACACCGTGTTTTGTGTTACAAGACCCTTTCCAATAAGGTAATGAAATTCTCCAAATTAAAGCATCACTTTGAAGCTAAACACCAGGAGTTCATTGGAAAGCCTCTGCAATTTTTTCAGAATAAATGCAAAGAGCTTAACTACAATAATGCATTTCATTGCTACTGGTGAGAAATGCCAACGCTACAGAGGCTTCATACAAAGTATCGCTACTGGTGGCTGGGTACATGAAAGATCATGCTGTAGCAGAAAACTTGATAAAACCTGCTGCAAAAGTAACGGCAAAGCTTATGCTTGGGGAAAAAGCTAAAATGCTTTCTCAAAAGAACCCCTTTCTAATGATACAATTAAACGTCGAATAGCATGCATGGCTGAAAATGTGAAATGTCAACTGTTATCATGATTACATCAAATTATGTAATTTTCCCTTCAACTTGATGAGTCTACAGATTTGGTTGGTGAAGCTCATCTCCTTTCATATGTCAGATATGAATATTTAGGAAACGTATACAGTGATTTTTTTTATTCTGCCAAACCCTGCTTGGTAGGACTACAACAGCAGATATTTTCAATGCATTAAATGATTTTGTGATAAGTAATAAAGTCAGTTGGACAAGATATGTCAGTCTTTGTACTGATGGTGCTGCAGCAATGACTGGCAAAAGGAAGGGCCTATCTACATGTGTTAAATCTGTTACACCATTGGTAATAGTAACGCATTGTGGCATTCATCGTGAATGACTTGTTAGGAATATACCAGATGGTATTAAAACAGTTATGAATGAAGCAGTAAAAATTATAAACCACATCAAAGGTCGCCCTTTGAGTGCACATATTTTTAAAATATTATGTAACAAAATGGGTAGCAAACACATATAGCTTTTATTTCATACTGAAGTTCTCCGGCTTTTGCGTGGAAAAGTTCTTACCCATTTTTTTGAATTATGAGATGAGATTAAAATCTACCTCCACGATAGTGAATGTCCAGTGTTTCATCTTCCCGATCGCATGCATAATTTTTCCTGGCTTGCTCAAGTGGCATACCTAGCTGACAGCATCTTGAATGGTTTGAACCTTACTTTGCAAGGAAAGGATGTCACCATCTTTAATGTTCAAGATAAAGTAAGAGCAATATGTATGAACATGGAACTATGGCAGGAACATCTCTACAAACAAGACTTTGACAGTTTCTTGATGATGATGGGTGAAAAAATGTCTGAGATGATCATCAAAGACTTGAAAGACAAGACCACTTAAGAGGACTTTGCAACCAGTTCAAAATTATTTTCTAGAACCAGAAACAGGATTTGAGTGGATCAGGAGTCCTTTTACATGCATGGAATACATAAAAAACATTGAGGGGAATCTATCATTAGAAGAGATAGACAATGTTGTCGAACTATCCTCAGATATGTCATTGAAGTTTGTTTTTATGAAAAAGAGTTTGATGGACTTTTGCCTCCACGTACAGCTGGAATATCCTGTTCTCAGTGACACAGCACTGAAGTACTTACTGCCATTCTGTTAAACTTATAATTACGAAGTTGTTTTTTCTACACTTGTGAGTCTGAAAACAAAGAACAGAAATCAGCTAAATGTGGAGCCAGATATCGAACCAGATATACCTTTACTGGTTTCTGAAACTAATCAGTGCCATTCTTCACATTAATTTATGTAGTATACTTTGTTGTTTTTTTATATGTACTCACTTAATGCCATGAATAAATAGTTATAGTGTTGTTACCTCACAGCAAGAGGTTCTCCCGTTTGATTCTTGGCTTGGCTTGGGAGTGCCTTCTGTGTGGAGTCTGCATGTCCTCCCCGTGGTTGGGTAGCATTCGAAAGACATGTGTGCATAAATGGGTGCGCCTTCGTTGAAGGTTGGGTGTCGAGCTGGCATCTCGGCGTTTCGTAAAAATCTACTGCCAATCATCAAATATTGGAGAGCAGTGCAGCACACAGACCAATAGCTTGCCTGCTGCAACTGCCTGCATTAGGTCTGTTTGTGTCGGTAGCCGTGTCATCATGACCTTGCATTGCATTTTTTTTTTTTCATTGTGTGTTTTCTTATTTTCTTTTCTCCTCTCCTGGGCTCCACTGAAAATGGCACTGGGGCCCCAGTGGGGTAATCAAACTGAAATAAATAAATAAATAAATAGCGGACCAGACTTCCGCTGTGGTGCCCCTTACTGGTAAAAGCCGAAAGACAAACAAACAAACATACTTTACAATTATATCACTTCTTAGTATTATTTTCAGTATATCCCAACTTCCAGTTTTCATTCAACTTCATTTTTAGTTAGAATCAGTACTGGGATGATATGAAATGCAAAGCCCGCAATTTTCCACTTTACTGTGGCATTTGTAGGCTCACCTCTGGTAGGGAAATATGACCTATCTTTAAATCTGATTTATGGAGTGGCTAGTGGACCATTGAGTTATGTGCTTTGTCCAAGTGTGTCGTGATCAGAAAAGTTTGACAAACACTGACCTAGTGTCTCATTTCAATACACAGGATTAATGAGCGGACTAAGTGTCTTTAAGACAGGCTATTACAGCATTCTTGTCAGTGTTCCACCAAACCAACTTGCCTTATTTTTTAATGAGTGACTTTAAGTTAGGCTATGAAAAATATCCCTGGTATGTAATGCCCCCTTTACCCTGTACCATTAAGCACAATGTGTATACTTATTCCAGGTGGTTAATATCTCCCAAAACATGTGCTTCTTAATTTGCTTAAGGTCTGTGTGATAATTCTGCAGACTGGAATCTAGCAACCTATTCCTCCTTTTTGGGTTAATGAATCTAGATGAAAATTGTTTTCAACATGTGTTACTGAATATAAAATACAATTCTGCTGCTGGATTGGATGGCTTAAATCGTTACTTTTTGAAAAACAAATAATGAGCACATTCCAAATTTATCATTCCTGTTTCAAAAATCTTGTAGAGAAACATATGTGTCTGATGTAATGAGGGATGCAATGCTGGTTCCCATTTTAATAAGTACATCAGGCTATTTGGTGAAGAATTATATTTCCTTTAGCCTAACATGCATCTTGGAGAAATGCTTTGAAAGGGCTCCAAATATGTCTTTCAAGCAAATCTTTGATTTTAGTAATGAGTTACATCTGCATGGATTTATGTCATGAAGATCAACTCTAACGAACTTGATAAGCATTCTACAAGAACATTGTTTGTACTCCTGATGAATGTTTACCTACTGATGAAGCTTATATAGATCTTTCCAAGGCATGTGATACTGTGCCTCATGAAACAGTTATAAAATAATTTATATGGGTTGATCAGCAAGGGTATGTTCCCAGATTGGTATTTCAATGGTTATCATGCAGAAAATATAAGGTCAAAATGAAAATAATTATTCTAAATATAAAATCAATGGTAAAAGGCATTCCTCATGATTGGGTTTTGGAGCCCTTGTGGTTTAGATTGGTGGTCACCAATTATCCAAAACCAGATTCAGTATGGGTAAGTAAGTTTGCAGACAATATTAAACTTGGTTTTGGAATGTACAACAAAAATGGCTATTCTTTACTTCAAAAATACTTGGGCATGTGCGAATGGGTTTGAACAAAGGGTATGAGTTTAAACATCAGTGATAATTATGAGTTTATAATTATGAGTTTAAACATCAGGAAATGTACTGCTTTACATTTTGAGTGTGATAATTATGAGTTTAAACATCAGGAAATGTACTGCTTTACATTTTGAGTGTGATTATATATATATATATATCTTTAGGCACTACATAATCAGTTTTTGTGTAGCTTCTAACACAATAAAGGATTTGTGTATTATGATTCATTCGAATTTGAAATTTAATGTGGATGTATTTAATACTATTAGGAAATGTTATGGCCCTTATTAAGAATATACTTCACTGTTTCTCAAGTAGAGATAGTCAAGTGTTATTTAAAGCTTATATATTTAATATTAGACCAGTTATTGAATATTGTGGTTCTTTGTGGGTATTAAATATCTCACAGACAAAGTTTTTTGAACGTATACAGAAATTTGCAAGACAGATTTTCCGTTGTGAAAAAAATCTATCCGATAGTGATATCACTACATTCATTGGCATATAAAATTTTGCGAGATGATCTGATATTAATTTATAAGTGTTCACAGAATGATACGATGGCTGATATACATAATATCATTTATAATGATCATGGCTTAGAAACTAGAAATACAATTCTTCTGGTTAAATTACTTCTTGCCTTCTTGCAATTAAAGTGGTCATTTTTCCATCTTAGAGCAGGTAGGATTTGGCACTCTCTCCCCCTCGAATAATTCGACACATTGTTTGATGAATTGTATCAGCTGTTTCAGTTGTTTTCATTCTAGCATCCTGTTTTTTCTCTTTCAGCTCTTTACAACAGGAGTTATGCAAGCCTGATTTAGAGACATGGATCCCTGTTCCTTACAAACTGCAGTCAGTAAAATGATTACAACTTCGGAGTTTATCTTATCTTTATGCTGCAGAGAGACTATGATGCATTCACTCTGAGGCTGTGTTGAGTTTCTTACATTCACACTGTCTTAGCAATCACTGGCCTGTCCTTGTTACAGTGAAAGCAGTGATTTTTCAAGAATGCTGTTATGTGCTTTGTGAAGTTTCATTTCTCCCCATTGTTGTGTTCTATATACATTTGGAGACAGTGAGGGTATTACTTATCTAAAAAAAAAAAAAAAAAGAGAGAGAGAAACAAAAACTGTTTCTGATCTCTACTGTTGGTAGCAAATTATATTAGAAAGATGCAGTTCATTACAAAATAGAACCCTCGACTAGTTTTTGACTGATCCCATTATGATCTTACATAGTGGAATACAATTCGGACATTTTATACTTTGTTTCAACGCTAGAACAACTGACAAAGTAACAGACGGAAGGTCATATATTGTAGTTTATTGGTCGTTTGGGCAGTTTTTCCATCTCTTTCAACCTTCTGGTTTAAAAGCCCGCATTTGTGCTTGTTTCCTACTTTTCCTGTAAATAGTCTAGTCCAGACACAGATTTGCTATATCCAGGACTGTTTGTAAGCTTCTGAGCCCCCCAAGGCTTTTTGTGTTGGAGGGAAGCATTCTAGCTTATCAGTGGAAGTGGTAAGCACTAGGTAGCCTATCTACCACAAGATCTAGGTACAAATTCTCAGTTTTAGCACTTGAATTTGCTTATTCATGATCAGAACTTGTGTAGAACTTGTTGTTAGCACTAAGTAAGTGTCAAAGGAAAAAACTTCAAAGACCAATACATGTAAGGTTCAGTTAAGGCACTTTTAATTTACTTGCCGCAAGGTGACAAAAACATGCAAATACAAGGATTTGTCTAACTACTAACAGGAAGTATGTTCATTCTTATACTGTTTTACAAGACATGGCCTTCTAAGCTGATGTAATCAAACACAACTTTTAGCATTGTTCTACAGCAGATGTTACTCAGATTTTCTGCTGACATGACTAGATTTGTGAGAAACTTTTGAGAAAAACAACCTGGCCTTGGTGACCATTAATCCGTTTACAGGCTTCTATTGTACAGTGTTACATTTCAAGGTACTCTTCTAATTCAGATACAAGCAAATGCTGATTGCAGTTCATATTTTCAAGCAGGCTTTGTCCTAATTATCTGTAACTTCTACAGCTGTGTATTTTCTCACAGCACAGCGGAACTTCTTGTCTAAGTTTCATACAAGTAGTATTGTTCTATTCATTATTTTCCTAATGCAAGCAGAAATCACCTGCCTCTCAGTAAATCTTCAAGGCACAAGCAAGATCTTAGCTAACAATACAAGGTCAGAAAGCAACTGCAGTTTGTACAGATTTATGCAGTATGAAATAGAATAAATGTGTTAACCCTTTTCAAGCTCTAAATGCACTAAGCATATTACTAATACACACATTAATACATATTTTTCTGACATTTCCCCGCATTAATACTTTTATTCTACTTTCAAAATAAGCATAAACAGTTTGTTTTCTTCTCCTAACCTCTTCCACCCAGGATTTGCAGTTAAGAGAGTCATTCAGTTTAAACTTATCAAAGCATTTTCAATCTTTTAACAGTTCTTCAAACTCAGTACTTTGATATAAGGTTTCAGAAACTGACATATCTATAAAATCTTTAATCAGTCTTTTCATGCAGGGGATACCACAACAAACACATACTCCCAGTACGAGCATACCTACACAAATGGTAATCAGGATGTTCATTAGGATGGTACCCCACCCCCCAAAACCATTTCTGGAAAAAGTCCATCAGTGGGTTTGGGCCTGGTTTGGTCATGGCCAACACTGGCTGAATTACCTCAAGATGATTGTCTATCTCGTGTTTATGGTCAGGAATATACAAACAGCATTCTTCTTGGATTAAAGTGCAAGTACCACCTCTCGCTGCTAGGGTGAAGTCAAGAGCCATACGGTTTTGGAGCACTACAGTTCTCATAGCATTCAGTTCCTCAGTCACCAATTCAAGAGCAGAAAAAGTTGTGTTGCTCATTACTTGGAGAAGTTTTGACAGTTTTCTCAGCTCCCAGATCGATTTCACTGCTCCATATGCTGGTAATATGCCTGCCCACGATATAACGCTATCACTCAAGTCCATGTGTGTCAGTCCTTTGCCTAGAGAATGATGGTCTTTCCAATGCGCATCGATTTGTCCCACTGGATTTACAAGTTTCTTGACGACCTCTCGGACATTTCGAATTTTTCCTCGAGGCAAAACTGCAGTGTGTCGTATTGCCAGAACCAAGTAACCCAAAAAACAACTGTCGGACCAATTCTCAGGTAACCATTTGTATGCCTTTCTGCCACACACAAAATAACAATCCTCTACTTTAATAGTAACCTTGCTATGTATATATACTCACCCTGCATGAAGCATTTTCCTATCAATTATAGACAACTGCTTATAAAGGACAGAATTATGTTTTACTTCATCAAGTGTTTTGTGCATCAATCCAAGAAATGAATCATAGTTTGTATTACAGTAAAGATCTACATTCTTACCTTTAGTGTAACATTTATAAGGAACAGTCACATTGCAATTGCTCCAACCCGCCTGAACAGTATAATTTTTATAAAAGCACACAGTTACCTTTTGTGGAACAGACAAGTGCAACACTATTTTATCTTGTGCTGTAATGGTTGAGGTATCATAAATCAAGTTCTCCCAGGTCTCATTGACCCCTAGGGAGACCGTAGTCATTAATAACCCCCCCGTATGCTGTCGGCAAAGCTGTGCAAATCCAGCAATTCGAAACATTGAAAGTCTCAGCATACACATATTTAATTGCCTGGTAAGTGTTAAAGTTTGGATGCCAGTCTATGAGTAATGCTTCACGTTTATTCAGTTCAGTCTCTGTGGCTGGGAAAAGAAAAGGCCACAACAAAAAGATTATTGTCAGTAGTACAGTTAACAGGATGATTATGCAATACTTCTGAGGATAGGGTTGTTCTGCATTCCTGTTTCTTCTGGACTCATTTTTGCTCTTGGCATGTAAAGAGATTTTTGTCCAGTTCAAAGTTTTTAACTACTTTACAGTGCGTCAGGTGGATCCAGGAGGCACGCTCCACGATTTTGACTGCAGTGGGTGTTGACAAAAGCACTTGATATGGACCTTCCCACTTTGGAGATGCCCAATTCTTCTTCTTAACTGTCTTCAGCCAGATCCACGTTCCAGGGAGCACTGCCACTTCTGACAGTCTGGTTCGTTCTTTATCTGAAACAGAATTTAACTGCAATAAATGTTTAGAATTTAAAAGGTTTCGCATATACTCAGCTAATGTACTGAGACTTCCTGGTCTGCGGGCATAAGAGATTTCCACTGAGGTACATAATAAGCCCCTCCAAAGAATTTTTAGAAAGGAGTCAATCCTTTTGCATTTGGAACAGTTCTCATGCTCAACCGTGCCAGAGGCAGACAGTACACCCAATTTCTCTGTGTTGCTGTTTTTAACTTTCTTAGCTTACTTTTTAAAATCCCATTATGCCTCTCTGCTAGCCCTGCAGATTGTTGGTGATATGCACAATGATTTTTTAAAGAAATGCCGAAATGTCTACTTAACTGCTGTATGGTCTGGTTCATGAAGCGTGTGCCATTGTCACTGTAGATCCTTTCCGGAATGCCGAATCTAGGGATGATTTCTTTAACAAGAACTTTGGTCACAGTCGTAGCATCTGGATTTTTAGTCGGAAAGGCTTCAACCCATCTGGAAAACATATCTACAATGACAAGACAATACTTCTTATTTTCACATTTATTCAACTCTATGAAATCTAAACAGATAGTATGGAACGGATATGGTGGTGTAGGGAAACTCCCTTGCTTGGGCTTTAACGCTCCTTGTGCATGATGTTTATTACAAACGTGGCATACTGCGCAGAATTTTTTAGAGTAATTTGAGAAGCCATATGTTGTGAACACTTGA
This sequence comes from Protopterus annectens, assembly GCF_019279795.1. Classification (NCBI taxonomy): domain Eukaryota; kingdom Metazoa; phylum Chordata; order Ceratodontiformes; family Protopteridae; genus Protopterus; species Protopterus annectens. The sequence continues at coordinate 834,408,508 of NC_056744.1, forward strand.
TTCACCTGCTGTACCATCCCCCCTGTTGAAACATGGCACTGCCCATGGCTCAACAAAGCTGCATATCTAAAATTAGATGGCAATATCGGTTTTCCTTCTTTAGAGATGTACAGCCCCTTTTCAAGAATTGCTCCTCATTTTACCCATCTTTGTTTTTCAGCTTGCATAATAAGTGTCTGCATTGTCTTTAACATTTCTAAGTCTAAAATCTCAGAGGGTTGTAATTCCTCATTCAAAAGAAATGCTTCTGAAGCTGCCTGCTTTGCAGCTGTATCAACTCTTGCATTACCTTTTGAAATCCTATCCTGTTGCTTGGTATGAGCTGTGCATTTACAAATAGCTACTTTCTGAGGTAACTGAATAGATTCTAAGAGATCTAAAATAAACTGTGCATGACTGATTGATTTGCCAGTAGATGTTATTATTCCTCGATTTTTCCACTGTTGCACAAAAACATGTACAGTAGAAAAAGCGTACTGGCTGTCAGTAAAAATGTTCACACATTTACCCTTTGCTAAGGTACATGCCCATGTCAAGGCAATCAATTCTGCTGCCTGTGCAGATAAACTGTGTGGTAAAGGTTTTGCTTCTATAATGTCTGTGTCAGAAACTACTGCATATCCTACTAGGTTCTGTCCTGCAGGACCCCTTTCCATGAGCCATCCACGTAGTATGTCACCTCGGCATCATTCAAGGGAACATCCGTAAGATCTTTTCTAGGCAGTGTCTTTTGCTCAATCACCTGCAGGCAGCTGTGTGGTGTGCCATCTGCAGGGGTTGAGAGCAAGGTAGAAGGGTTCAAAGTCATACATCGTTCAGTTGTCATATGAGGTTGGCTCAACAATATAGTCATACAGGAAAGATGCCTAGCAGGGGAAAAATATGCTACCTTCTCTTGCAGTAAAATAATCACAACTGCATGAGGCACTCTCAATGTGAGAGGGTGTAACAACACTACTGAGGCCGAAGCCTGTACTGCCATTGCAGCTGCAACTACTGCTTGTACACGGTGAGGTAAAGACCATGCGACTGGGTCCAGTTTTGATGAATAATAAGTAATGGGGCGTTGCTTGTCCCCATGCTGCTGTGTTAACACTGATGTCATATAACCTTGCTTACAATCTACAGTTTGGAAAAAACGTTTATGATAGTTTGGTAATCCCAAAACTAATGAGGACGCTATTAACTGTTTCAGTTTGCAGAAAGTAGATTCTGCTTCTGGTGTCCATTGTATCAAATCCTGTGCTGCCATAGGCTTTTTATAAATCAGGTTAGTCAGCGGTGCAGATTCCAGGGCATAGTTTGGAATCCAACTCCGACAAAAATTAGTCGTACCCAGGAAGGACATAATTTCCTTCTTGGTAGTGGGTTTTGGTGCTTGCAAAATCGCTATTTTTCTGTCCTCATCTTAATGTCCTACCCTCCTTGGATATTACATATCCTAGGTATTTAACTTGTTTTTTTCCAAAGCTGCAGTTTATTTTTGTTTACTTTATGTCCTTCAGTGGCTAAAAATTGTAGTAGCTCTATTGTATCTTCTTTACAATCTTGCTGGGTGGGGGCCGCCAGCAGGATATCATCAATATAAAGCAAAATCTGACTACCTCTTGGTGGGGTAAATCCCGCCAAGTTACTCGCCATTTCTTGTGAGAATATCATTGGACTTTCACAATACCCCTGTGGTAGTCGCGTATATGTATACCTTTTCCCCTGAAATGTGAATGCAAACCAATGCTAGCTGTCAGGGTGTATCGGTATCAAAAAGAACGCATTGCTGATATCTACCACAGAAAAATATTTCTGTTGAGGTTTTAAATCATTCAACAGGGTGTGTGGGTCTGGCACTGTAGGTGCCCTTGGTATTACTGCATCATTTACAGCTTGTAAATCTTGGACCATACGCCATTCTCCATTTGCTTTCTTAACAGGAAATAAGGGTGTTACATGGTGAATCGGGAGATTCCACCAGCACCCCTTCCTTAAGTAAAGCTGCTATAATAGGTTTGATTCCTACCTCTGCAACTTTTCTTAAGGGATGCTGTCTTTTTTGTGGTCTAAATGCTGACTTTGGTGTTATAGTAACTGGTCCCGCTGTACAAATAAGTCCTACATCTGACTTCCCTGTTGACCAGAGAGTTTCTGGTATATTCTGTAAGGCATTCTCTTCCTCCTTTAATAGGAGTGCTAATCAGCTGTCCTTGCTAGACTGCAAGTGCACGGCTGGGTGGGTCTGAGTTATCCAATTCAACTTCTGCATTTGTATTCTCTGTTCTGACAGTTCTAGCTCTGTCTGTTTTTCCCATCTTGTGACTTTTTCTCCCAAGACTACCCATTTCACATTTTTTCCTTAGTTAAGCAAACATGTGGTAATCGATTAGATTTGTAAAGTGCAAAGAACTCCTGGGGCAATGAACAGCTGACTACACTGTTCCCTTCTGTGTCCCAGTACAGATTATGCAATATCAATCTGTTTGCACGATTTCTAAACAATTCTTGCTCATATTCCTTATCAGGTCCTGGTGTGTTACAATAATACAGAGTACAGTGCAACAAATGTTGTTTATCAATGTCAAGGGAGGGGAACTTGCTGATGGCTACATTCATCGTAACCAAGTCCTGGCTGTACCAATAAAACATTTCACCCTCCGATTGCACTGCAAAAGTATCAATTTGTCACTGTGCTTCCATACCCTGCATAGTCAGAACTATTGCTATACCAAATAGCTGCATAAGGTCTCTTCCCAAGAGGTTGTCTGGGCATTTTGCAGAAACAACAATTTTGCTTTTCTGGGTCAAACAGGATCAGTTATCACAATATTATGGGAGAGGGGCTCCCAATACAGCTGTCCATTAGCTGCTTTCACTAATATGTAATCAGGTGACTCTGAATTCTCTGGCAGTTTGGAGGGTCCCTGATGCCCCTGAGTCACACAAGAATCTGACTTCCCTCCCTTCTACCATGAGTGTAACTTCTGATTTTGTGTCTGCTAAATAGAGCTCTACGCTCAATAAAGCCAAATCCAATATTTCATTTTCTTCACTATCCGTGACTTCCTGCACTTCCTCTATTTCTTCTGTCACATTCTCTACTCCCTCTATCACATACTCATTTGTCCTTTCTCTGCTATCCCTTTCTAGTGATTCCTGACTATCATATAGTCAGTCCTCACCCTCCTTGTCTTCCGTGGTTGCCTTCTTGTTTTTCTTGCAATCCCTTGCCAAGTGTCCCTTTTTACCGCATTTAAAACATTCACCCCTTTTCTTTCGCCCTTCAAAGTCCTCTGATCATTGATCAGATTGTTTGTTTCCCTGGGCATTTTTCTTGCCCTTTTTCCCAGACTGTACTACCTAAACTTCTGCTCCATCTTCTACAGAAAATACTTGGGCTTTCCTCTTCTTTTTGCTATTAAAATGCCTTTCGGCATGCCTAGCATATTCAAGCAATTACTGTAACCTGCTTGTATGATGATCTACCATGTGTTTTGTAATAGAACTGCTTATGGGTGCAATACTGCCTTTCAAAAATGCATTCTTTAACTGCTGCTCATATGGGGAATCATGTGTCTGGTCTTCAGGAACCTGCATTCCACAGTGGTTATTAAAACATTCTAACAGTCTGGCATAATATCTGTCAACAGTTTCACCTTCTTGTTGGATGCATTGATTAATGCAAGTCCAGTCTGCCCTAGGCTTCCATTTCTCAGAGATTCGGTCTGTAAGACCTTTCTCTCTGTTGTCTAACTCTGTGCTGCTATGTGGGAGGGGCTTGAACGCAGTGTCATGGGGATTCCAGTCGCCACTAATCATGTGCCAATCTGGCCCCACAATTTGTCTGACTACCTTTTCTACCTCTTCTCCGTTTAAATTATAACTTAGCCTCATTCCTTGCAAATCTTCTAAGAACTTTCTGAAATTAACTTTTGGATGGGGAATTCCTTCAGTGGCTTTCCGGACATCTTCCAGAGTCCAGGGTCTATATACTAGAATAGTTGGGTCCTGTCCTTCTTGTCCTGCCTGAGGATTAGGCACTTCTATAAGTGGACATATTTCTTCCTCACTCATAGATTGTGAATTTCTACCCATTTGATATAACACAATGTCCCCTTTTGAGTTACCTGCCCGTGTTTGAGACCTGGTCTCGACAGGATCTCTAACAAACGGTTTCGCCTTTGTAGCGTCTCTATTTACAGTGACAGCAGGATATCGCAGGGGTGGACTAACTTGTTCACTTGCCTCATATTCTAGTAAGGGAGGCAGAGGGGCCGATGCTATTACTGAGTTATTGTCCTCCTTGTCTAAAAACATTGCGTTTGAATTATTACTCTTTTGTTCCCTTCGGTTTTCTTCCTCAATCCACCTGTGTGCCTGAGGAATTCCTAATTGACGTTGCTTTTTTACCCGACCTTTAGAATCGGTTTTAAGCTGTTTGACAAGTTTGACAAGCAAGGATTTTTCTAGTTTACCATCAAATTCATACTTATTAACCCATTTTGAGTAGTATTTAATATTATCAGCATGCTGTGACTGCATGTATTTCGCCTCTTCGGTTAACGATGGATTTTGGGACCTTTTTGTACAGTCATTACCCATTTTGTTCTACCCTTTTAATCGTTACGTAACACTTTATTTTTAACGTGGTACCACAGATGTTTTTATAGTCTCTTCAGAATGACCGCCTACCTGCTCTGTTTCCCTGATCTATGACCAGACAGTAATCTTTCTGTCCCTGACTTATAAACAAAGTCTCTAACAGAATAAATACAAATCTAGTCTCTGATCTAAAACAGAAAAAAGAAGGTAGATTCACCTTACCTGAGCCTTCGTGATTGATCACCTGGTTCGAGTAAACCCGTCCTTCAGTCACAGATCAGAAAGTGACTGGTCTCTTTTGTACGACAATTCAGTCGGAGGGCTTTTCAAGCAAGAAGAACCGATGTGGTTTCTTCTCCATACGGTTTCAAGCCACTTGGCCTGTCTGATCCGAGGCAAAGTGAGGGTTTCTGGTCTGAAGGACCAATCTGTCAAATGAAAAAACTTCAAAGGCCAATACACGTAAGGTTCAGTTAAGGCACTTTTAATTAACTTGCCGCAAGGAGACAAAAACATGCAAATACAAGGATTTGTCTAACTACTAACAGGAAGTATGTTCATTCTTATACTGTTTTACAAGACATGGCCTTCTAAGCTGAAGTAGTCAAACACAACTTTTAGCATTGTTCTACAGCAGATGTTACTCAGATTTTTCTGCTGACATGACTAGATTTGTGAGAAACTTTTGAGAAAAACAACCTGGTCTTGGTGACATTAATCCGTTTACAGGCTTCTATCATACAGTGTTACATTTCAAGGTACTCTTCTAATTCAGATACAAGCAAATGCTGATTGCAGTTCATATTTTCAAGCAGGCTTTGTCCTAATTATCTGTAACTTCTACAGCTGTGTATTTTCTCACAGCACAGTGGAACTTTGTGTCTAAGTTTTATACAAGTAGTATTGTTCTATTCATTATTTTCCTAACGCAAACAGAAATCACCTGCTTCTCAGTAAATTTCCAAGGCACAAGCAAGATTTTAGCTAACAATACAAGGTCAGAAACAACTGCAGTTTGTACAGATTTATGCAGTATGAAATAGAATAAATGTGTTAACCCTTTTCAAGCTCTAAATGCACTAAGCATATTACTAATACACACATTAATACATATTTTTCTGACAATAAGCTACAAATTACTATAGCACTCAACCTTCCTCTTTACCTAGAGGAAAACAGTTTTTGTACTTACCTTCCTCACTTGCTTAGAGAAAAACAGCTCTTGTACTCACTTTCCTCACTTGTCTAGAGAAAAGTAATTTTTTATTCAGGCATGTCCAAGGGTCAGCTCCCAGTGTTCTCTCCTGTCTATCTGATGAATCTGGGCATCTTGGGACAATGTAGCAATTGCCTCATGTACACAGACAACCCTCTCCTCCTACCACCCAACACCACAACCTGTGAGAGATTTACTTATCTAGCCAAACTGAAGGTAAAGCTCTCTACAACCAAGACTGAACTTGACAGTCAAGAGGAGAACGTAAACACTTGCACCACACCACACTCAGCACATAGTCCCACTAACCCTTTACCACTAAAATCCACACATAGAAACACAAAAACATTCACAGAGGTTCTCAGTAATAATCTGCTCAAGCAACAGAGACCTCCAAAGCTGAAACGCAAGCAACCTCCACCCCCCAACACAACCCAAATGACACATAGCCCACAGACTCAGTGTGCCACTCAACCACAGTCAATAAGGTAAAACAACGTACCCAACACACTAGTCATAGGTGACAATATATTCAGGCACACTGATGTCCCACTCACCAGGCTAAACAAGGAGAAGGTTACTGTCAGCTGCCTGTCAGGTGCCAGGATCCACCACATAATCCACGCACTCAGATCACGCCACAACAAGTACAAATATGACTCTGTCATTGTCCATGTTGGTGTGAACGACCTGAGATGTACCTCCCTGGATTACGTGAAAAGAGACATGGAAGAGCTCTCTGATCTTGTAGCCCAGGCAGGTATGACCATAGCCCTGAGTAGCATCCTGCCATTGCCCAGAATGATACTGCAGTACAAGGACAAAATGATTGACTTCAACAATTGGCTAAGCTTATGTTAATAAGATCTGCACTGGGAATAGTGTCAGATGCCTTGGCCAGGTTTAGATACGCTGTATGCATTGCACAAACACTACTACTTTAGTTACTTTTACATATAACTTAATGAGTTTAAATAAGCAGAACCTGAAAGGATCATGAATAAATCCTGTGCCATCCTTAGCAGATACAATATTTATCTTACTGTTTTGCACTTTATTTAACTGCTTTATCTGCCAACATTTGCAATTTAAATCATTTTATTGTACATTGATACTGTACTCTTTGCTAACTGCTGTAAACTGCTCCTTTGAAAAGTTTTACTGGCCTTGTTACTGTGTATGTTGCTACTTTTCATTTTTGTTGGTATTTAATTGTTGTATTTCTGCAATTGTGGCCCTGCTAAAGGGATTCTACACAGCTTCCTTTGTTTTAGGCGTCTGTATACATTTGCCATATTTGCAAGATTCTTGATTGATTCCCACAGAGCTTAACAACACCTGGTGTCCTCATCTGAACCTCTGAAGTGATTTCCTTGCATCATATGCAAACAGGTAGAAGCTAAGTTCTTGTATTTTAAAATCTTCCAGAAACTATTTTTGTGATAAACTACTGATTTCCTGTTTTATTTGCGCAATTATCTGTATTTAAGGCTAACAATACTGCATTTTCTCAAATTGTCTTGCTATTCATCTGATTGACTTGAAATTGCTTTGACTAAATAGTTTGTTAAAGTTGTTTCATTGTTGCACACACTCCCAAGCAATCTTTTTTGGGCCTTTGCATTAAGAGCACTGGAATATTCCATCTGGTGGCAGTAGTTGGTGGCCTGATCTGTCTGAGTTGGAAAACAAAGAAGTTAACCTATAAAACTAGAACAGGACTGTAACCTGGAGTTTAGTGCTAGATTGCACAAAGCTAAGTTCAGAGCAGCTAGCTTGTGTGTTAGGTAGCACTAATACAATATCCTAGCACTATCTAATAATACTATATCATAATACAATATCATAACACTATCTAATAACGGTGATGGTGCTGCGGTAGCGTTGTCGCCTCACAGTAAGACGCTGTCGGGTTCGATTCTCAGCTAGAGCGTCTTCTGTGTGGAGACATGCGTGAATGGGCTGAAGGTTGTGCGTTAGGCCTGGCAAGCCAGTACGTAAAAATCAACTGCCAATCATTAGCGGACCAGAGTTCCTCTGTGGCGACACCTAACCGGGAAAAGCTGAAAGACACAAACAAATCTAATAATACTATATCCTAATACAATATCCTAGCACTATCTAATAATACTGTATCCTGATACAATATCCTAGCACTATCTAATAATACTATATCCTAATACAATAGCCTAGCAATATCTAATAATACAATATCCTGGCAGTATCTAACAATACTATATCCTAATACAATATCCTAGCACTATCTAATAATACTATATCCTAATACAATATCCTAGCACTATCTAATAATATTATATCATAATACAATATCCTAACAGTATCTAATAATACTATATTCTAATACAATATCCTAGCACTATCCAATAATACTATAGCCTAATACAATATCCTAACACTATCTAATAATACTAAATCCTAATACAATATCCTGGCATATCTAATAATACTATATCCTAATACAATATCCTAGCACTATCTAATAATACTATATCCTAATACAATATCCTAGCACTATCTAATACTATATCCTAATACAATATCCTAACACTATCTAATAATACTATATCCTAATACAATATCCTAGCAGTATCTAATAATACTATATCCTAATACAATATCCTAACACTATCTAATAATACTATATCCTATTACAATATCCTAGCACTATCTAATAATACTATATCCTAATACAATATCCAAGCACTATCTAATAATACTATATCCTAATACAATATCCTAGCACTATCTAATAATACTATATCCTAATACAATATCGAAGCACTATCTAATAACACTATATCCTAATACAATATCCTAGCACTATCTTATAATACTATATCCTAATACAATATCCTAACACTATCTAATAATACCATATCCTAATACAATATCCTAACACTACCTAATACTTTATCCTAATACAATATCCTAACACTATCTAATAATACTATACCCTAATACAATATCCTAACGCTATCTAATAGTACATCCTAGTGCTACTCAACTCTAGTCCATAATCCCAGGAATCACTCTATCTCTGTAAAATCCATTCTACAAATTTTAATATCCCACCCTAATACAGGTTCAGACAACATGGAGCTTGGTATAATGGTTATTGTGTTTCACTCACAAACACATGATAGTGTTTGATTCTGACCTTTGGGAAAAAAAATTGTTTGTCAGGCCTCAGTGGTCAGTGTTTTCACCTATGTCCCTCTTAGACAGGGGCAGCTGGTGTTGATCTTACATTCATGTGCAAACATAGACTATATATCTTAGTCTTAGGGCCAATAGCCCTTTTTCTTACCTTTTTCTTACCTCTAGGAACTGTGTACTCTTAACTGCTCCATTGTCTTGAGGCACACATTGTTAACTAATTGTTTCTACTGTGGTCTGGCAAGATGCCTCAGTTTTTTGCCCACTCCAGTCTGGTTCACTCCGCTCCCCTACCCTACCCCCATTCTCACCCTCCCCCACATCAATTACATTTATACCTTCATAGGTTCATAGGTTGATACTAGGCTATCTGCCCTAGGACATTTATAAGCCTAGCCAGAGTGTGTTTGGCTTTCACCACCCTTTTAGATTACTTGACTGTGCCTCTGTACAGTAGGTCACAGAAGATAGCCCTTTTATGGTTAGTTTACTGTGCCTCTGTCTAGTAGGGACACAGAAGAGATCCCAGGGGTAAACCTACGATCTCCCATCCACTCATCAAGAATGTGATGACAGATGTGACATAACCACCTCAGATTAATAACTACAAAATTCTTGCCACTAGATTGCAACATAACAAAAGTAAATGCATTAATATCATCTGCATGTATATTCCCCCAGGTAACAATATAGCTATACTTGAAGATAACCTGCACTGGCTATCATGTCATTACCCCCATGAAACCCTACTACTCTGCGATTTTAACATAGACTGGGGCACTTGTTCCTCAGAATCCCCATCTACCCATATTAACCTGCATGCATTTACACAAATGATAACCACCCCTACCAGGTTAGGTAAACCCAACCAAAAAGAAAGCATACTGAACTGGGTACACATAAATAGTCACCCCAAACTGTACACCGCTGGTACCCTCCCTGATGACCTAAGACGTCACCTTCTCACTTATATAATTAAGCAAAAAGCCATTAATCCCCAACAACCCTTACTTAGAAAAGTTAGAAACAAAAAAGAATTTGACCCTGCCAAATTCCAACAGGAACTTAACTCATGGAACTGGTCTATTCTAAAACACCTCCCCTTAGAGGAGGAACTTAACTCCTGTAACTGGTCTATTCTAAAACACCTCCCCTTAGAGGAGGAACTTAACTCCTGTAACTGGTCTATTCTAAAACACCTCCCCTTAGAGGAGGAACTTAACTCCTGTAACTGGTCTATTCTAAAACCCCTCCCCTTAGAGGAGGCAGTTGTACTTTAACAACAAATTTCTTGAAATCCTTGATTTGGATGCACCTGCTCGTTCAAAGAGAAGAAAAGCAAAAACTGCACCATGGCTTTCTAAAGAGTCTAGACTCAAAATTACCAGTAGAAACAAATTATGGGCTTTATGGCACTCTACTAAAGACCCATAAGATGAAGTTAAATATGTTTAGTGTCATTTGATGGTAGAAACATACCAATATGATCACAAAGAGATGAACGTGACTCTTTATCAAACAACAAAGTGTTCTCTGTTAGTAGTAGATTCTGTAAGGTGCCAGTATGGCCAAAAATACTTGCAGTTCCCTGAGGAGAACGTAAGGCTTGAGCCTGAGGTTGCACTTGCGGTTGTGTTAAGAAACCAGTGCTCAGAGTGGGCTTAAACAGCTTAAGCAACAAAAATAAAAAAGCAGCACTGAGATAAAGTGAAGCTGTAAAACATCCAAATATCCAAAAAGAAAAAAAAAAACAGCTTCACAGCACCAAGTATAAGAGATGTAAAATGATTTTTAATATAACTATTCGAGTTTTCCAAAACAAAGCTTTCGGATAAAATCCTTCATCATTGTTAAAAATTCTCTGCCATACACATTCTTTTATATAGCATTAAAATAATCACATGACACAACCCAACCTATCATATAAAGATATTAATTAATAGACATTAAAATATTAAAGATACATATCATTAATTCATATCATTACCGTTCTCCTCAGGGAATTGCAAGTACTTTTGGCCATACTGGCACCTTACAGAATCTACTACTAACAGAGAACACTTTGTTGTATTCAAAATGTGATGCTCGTGATTCCATGAATGTTACTCCAACCCAAGAGAATGAAAGGAATTCATCTAATATTACCAACTTGGAACGAAACGTTAAAATGTACAAAAGGCTGCAGTGGCAGCAATATAGCTTTGTAGCCTATATTAACATAGGCATTGTCCCAAGAGGGCTACGAGTTCTGAATATGCCCTCACATAAAAATACTTATCCTGAACTTCTCAAGACATGGCAAGAGATGAACATTAAACTAGGCATAGATTATATGGTACTTATGAATGAGTTTTTTTCAAATTGAAAATGACTTATTGAAAGAAATCAATGAGCTAGACAAGCAGATATCTGTGTCTAGTTTGTTCTGTGAATTCACAGCCACCTATAGTACTATGTTAAGTCGTTGTGTGATTATGATAAGCAATTAGAAATGACAAAGAAATGTAAAATATGTCACATCAATGATTTTACATGTGGGAATATCTTCTCTTGGCCCAAACAACTACATAATAACCAAAGTATAATGAAAGGAACTGAATCTAATACTAATCGGCCATCTATGAATGATTTGGATACTTTTGAATTTCCAACCAATGATGCGTTGCCAAACCATGAAGCAAGGACTGAACAGTCTGCTATGAACCAATTGGAAAAGAGAGGAAATGATTTAAGACCTCCCCTTGATGTTTTGGCATCTGGATCTACAAGACGAAGGGATGAAGTAAATGCGAATAGTGATACTGTTGAACAGGACGATATTAACAGTGACCACAGTAGTGGTCTAAATGTTCACAATTCTTTTTTAGGTTATCAGCAATGCCTCTCCATAAAACTACCAGAAAAAATAAACGAACGCCAACAAGGGGAAACCAGAGGATGCTTGCAATCACGGGGAAGGCAACGCAGAGGTCCGGTTGCACGAAGCAAGTCTTTTAAGAAATACTGAGTCCTGTTAATGTCTCTTTAGATGCTTCAGAGGATGCTACATGTAATGAGTTTGATTATAACTTTGATAAAGAGTCGTGTTTGTCTCTTTGTGAACATATTGGTATGTTTCTACCATCAAATGACACTAAACATAAAGGCATAATGAATGATGGTTTGAATAGAGGTAGGACTTCATCTGCAGAGGTTGCAGCCTGCCGTTTGGCTCGGACTGAGGTTCTTACATCATGTGAATCGCAGTTATGTCCTATGGAAACTAAATATTAGCAATGATTCCAGTGTGGACTATGTTAGTTTAAAGTATAAATGTGTATCTGATGCTATCAATGTTGATGAAGATCATAATGGAAATGATGAGTTGCTAACTAATACTTTTGCTACTAATGAAGTTTCTCATGCCATTTCACATATAAATGATATGCAAATGAATGAAATTGGGAATAGGACTGAAATATTCGTTCTAATGAAATATATGAGGGTAATTATCTTTATAAATCAGATGTATGTATTAATGCAAGTGTAAATGTGAATAATAATTCAACAAATAGAAGTGCCATATACTTAGGTAATGGCTCTATCGTGAATTTATCTGACGTAGAACTAGGATCAGCTGCTATTTCACTACTTGAACGTGGTATAAAGTTTATTCCATCGAATGTCAGCAATATTATAGATGCTCTAACTGAGCTGAAAATATTTGTTGGAAATTTAAGCCTGAAACTGATTTTTAAGAATACTACTAGTGATGTATCAATAGGTTTAAATAAATCAAGTACCTTCATGCCTATTAATGACCCTATCCTTACAGCATTTCATGATATTTGTGATAAGCAAATATGTGAATTATATAATGACAATGCTTTTATGAAAATGTATAACTTGTCTGTTAATGAAACTGAAGCTTTGCATGACTTACAGTCAAAGGAAAATATAATTAAGGAAGCTGACAAGGGTGGCTGTATAGTGATTATGAATGTAATTGATTATATTGATGGTATGAGTGAATTATTAGTGGATGTGGACACATTTAAATCTATACAAAATGCTGATGTTGGGAAACTTATTAGTAAAGTGAAAATTGGAATTTATGAATTACAAATTAGTAATGATATAACGCTAGATATTTTTAATTTTCTGATAGGACCTAGTCCCACTATTCCAGTCTTATATGGACTACCCAAAATTCATAAATCCCTTCTACATCCTCCAATGAGACCAATTGTCTCGGGTAGAGGGTGGATTACTGAACCTATTTCTGTCTACCTGAAGGATGTTCTTAAAGATTTCTTATGCTTTGTACAAAGCTTTATTAAGGATACTGGCCTTTTTTTAAACTTATTATACCAATGGTATGAGACAAATATCGAAAGGGATGTTCTATTTGCAACTCTGGACATAAAATCCCTTTTTACTTGTATTCCTAATGAATATGGGATAAATAGTATAAGATGAACTCTATCTAAATATGGTAATTTTACAGGTAGGCAGGTTGAAACTTTTTGTGAGTTACTGGAGATAACCCTTGAGAATAATATATTTATAAACAGATTTATCATCAACGATTGGGTGTAGCTATGGGTAGTCTAGTGGCTAACACATATGCTAACTTGACTCTTGGGAATTGGGAGGAAGAATTTGTTTTTAATGATAGACAAAATATGTATAAATCTAACATTCTTTTTTACAAACGTTTTGCAGATGATGTTTTTATTGTATGGCATCGTAGTGAAGAGTTATTAAGTGAGTTTGTGAATTTTTTGAATCAAACTACTACTTTCTTGACTTTTGAAATGAAATGCTAAAAATCAGATATTAGTTATCTAGATGTTAGAATTCAATTGCAAGGACAAGATATAACTACTAGTATATATAAGAAAGATGTGCATACCAATAAATACTTACATAAAAAAGTATGTATGCTCGGCATACTTTTAAAGGTATTATAAAGAGTCAATATATTAGGGCTAATAGACTTAATACTGATGTTGGTACATGCATTGAGCAAATAAATGAAATGACTAAAGAATGTAGGGATAGAGGATATGATATGTGACAACTATCCAGCCTTGGAGAAGAAGTATTGCATCAGAAGGGAAATGAAATTAAGCCCTACTTCTCGAAAGATGGTTATGTCCCTCGTAGGGAATGCAATAGTAATATATCTGGTCGTATGAGATATACTATTACATATAGTAGAAGTAGGAAACCTATTGAAGATATTATTAGTGCCTCAGACTGATAGTTGTAGTGCATCCCTGTCTGTGCTCTTTTTATATTGTTGATATTAAAACAGAGTACCAAAGACTGATAGTTGTAGTGCGTCTGTGCCTGTGTTAGTTTTATATTCTTGATATTAATACAGAGTGCCTCAGACCAATAGTTGTAGTGCGTCTGTGGCTGTGTTCTTTTTATATTGTCATATTAATACAGAGTACCTCAGACTGATAGCTGCAGTGGATCTGTGCCTGTGTTCTTTTTATAATGTTGATATTAATAGAGTACCTCAGACTGATAGTTGTAGTGTGTCTGTGCATGTGTTTGTTTTATATTTTTGATATTTATACAGAGTACCTCAGACCAATAGTTGTAGTGTGTCTGTGCTCTTTTTAGATTGTTGATATTAATACAAAGTTCCTCAGACGAATATTTGTAGTGCATCTGTGCCTGTATTCATTTTTATATTGTTGATATTAATACAGAGTACCTCAGGCCGATAGTTGTAGTGTGTCTGTGTTCTTTTCGTATTGTTGATATTAATGCAGAGTACCTCACGCCGTTAGTTGTAGTGCGTCTGTGCATGTGTTCTTTTTATATTGCTGAAATTAATAAAAGGTACCTCAAACCGATAGTTGCAGTGCGTCTGTGCTTGTGATTTTTTTATATTGTTGATATTAATGCAGAGTACCTCAGACCAATAGTTGTAGTCTTTCTGGCCCTGTGTACTTTTCATATTGCTGATATTAATGCAGAGTACCTCAGTGATAGTTGTAGTGCATCTGTGTGGGTTTGCTTTCTATATTGTTGATATTAATACAGAGTACCTCAGTAGATAGTTGGAGTCCGTCTGTCTCTGTATTCTTTTTATATTGTTGACATTAATTCAGAATACCTCAAACCAATAGCTGTAGTGTGTCTGTGTTCTTTTTATGTTGTTGCTATTAATACAGAGTACCTCAGGACGATAGTTGTAGTGCATCTGTGCCTGTGTTCTCTTTGTATTGTTGATATTAATGTAGAGTACTTCAGACTGATAGTTGTAGTGTGTCTATCCCTGTGTTCTTTTCCTATTGTTGATATTAATACAGAGCACCTCACAATGATAACTGAAGTGCATCTGTTTTGTGTTCTTTTAATATTGTTGATATTAATACAGAGTACTTCAGACTGATAGTTGTAGTATGTCTATCCCTGTCTTCTTTTCCTATTGTTGATATTAATACAGAGTACCTCAGGCTATAATTGTACTGTGCCTGTGTCTGTGTTCTTTTCATATTGTTGATATTAATACAGAGTACCTCAGGCCGATTGTTGCAGTGTGTCTGTGCCTGTGTTCTTTTTTTATTGTTGATATTAATACAGAGTACCTCAGGCTATAATTGTACTGTGCCTGTGTCTGTGTTCTTTTCATATTGTTGATATTAATACAGAGTACATCAGACTGATAGTTGTAGTGCATCTGTGCCTGTGTTCTTATCTTGTTGATGTTATTACAGGGTACCTCAGGCAGATAGTTGTGCATTTGTGCCTGTGTTTTTTATTATTGATATTAATACAGAGTACCTAAGGCCGATAGTTGTAGTATATCTGTGCTTGTATTCTTTTTATATCATTAATATTAATGCAGAATACCTCAGACCAAAAGTTGTAGTGCATCTTGTCCCTGAGTTCTTTTTATACTGTTGATATTAATACAGAGTACCTAAGACCGATAGTTGTAGTGCGTCTGTCCTTGTGTTCTTATTTTGTTGATATTAATACAGAGTACCTCAGACCGAAAGTTGAAGTCCGTCTGTCCCTGAATACTTTTTACATTGTTGATATTAATACAGAGTACCTCAGGTGATAATTGCAGTGCATCTGTGCCTGTGTTCTTTTTATATTGCTATTAATACAGAGTACCTCGACTGATAGTTGTAGTTTATCTGTGCCTGTGTTCTTTTTATATTGTTGATATTAATGCAGAGTAACTCAGGACAATAGCTGTAGTGCATCTCTGCATGTGTTTTTTTTATATTATTGATATTAATTCAGAGTAACTCAAACCGATAGTTGTAGTGATTTTTAAACCTGGCTATGTGTGAGTAACATCCACTCTACGGGGCCGTGTGGTCTGGCTGCTTGTCGCGCTTCTCGACTCACGTCCATGTGTTCTCTCACTTTTCTTTTCTCAAATCAAGAAATCTTACATATTCCTGACACTACACCTGTTAATGAACACCACCAGTTAAGTTTATACTTCTTCAGCATCACCCCTTCACCTCATCATACTATTAGTGACTTCTGCTAATTAAGTGCCCCACCTCCACTTCCTACTACTCCTTAAAGCAACCTTACACATTATATGTCCTCTCCCTACCCTCTCGACTCTACTCATCCTGTTGATAACTTTATATAGCTCTCTCTTCTACTACCACCTCTGTATTACCCTATAATACACTATTACCCTCAACTTACTCTACCTCTTATCTTACTCTTCCTAATGGCCTCGATACAAAAGAATAAATACACAAACCTAGTACTCTTAACCACTATTCTAGCTTCTCTAACCATACCCTATACTCTTACCACCTGTGAACATTATTCACTTACTGAACACCATCCCTACCAGCAAACTCAATCAGTTTCTCATGTAAACTCCATCAACTACATAAACATAACCTCCACTTCTATCTATATACTTCCAAAGTTTCATAGATCTACCCATGTTATTTACTTCCAAGCCAAGAAAACTCTAAATAACTATTACAAATTTCTAAAGATTATACAAAGACCTCAGCAACACCCCTATTAGATGGTGATATTCATCCAAACCCTGGCCCCAATAATATAATTACCAGTGGCCCGCACAATCAATCTTCTCATACTACATTTACCCCAACAAGGCCCTCTAACACTCTCCTAATAGCCCACCTCAATATCCGTAGCATTAACAATAAAATCACCCACCTTCATGCACTCTTAGAAGTGTACTCATTCAATATCCTTTGTATTACAGAAACATGGCTAAAGCCTTCAACAGGACCAGGAAATTACCCTTCCTAGATATAATATCCTGAGATGTGACCGCAAAAACAAAAAGGGTGGGGGTGTAGCCATTCTCTATAAAACTGAACTTCATGTTACATCCTTCAATGTGTATCTACCCTAAGATACTAATGCAGAAACCATTACTGCTAAACTTCAAATCAACAGCTGTAAATCTATTTACATAATTTGCTCCTATCTTCCCCCCGGAAATAACATCAATACTATTGAAAACATCCTCAGTTGCCTCTCTACACACCTACCTCAGGAGACTATAGTATTAGGTGACTTTAATATAGACTGGGCTACCTGTATATGGATTTTCCCAAATGATAACCACCCCTACTAGAATCCATAAACCAGGCGGTAAGGAAACCACCCTAGACTGGATCCTTATAAACAGCCATCCTGCCACATATAAACCAGGTACCCTTCCAGATGACATCAGTGACCACACTCTAACCTACATAATTAAACAAAAAACCCATAGCCAAAATTCTAATATTTTCAAAACCTCACACTCTAAAACACATGTTTATCCAGAGATCTTCCAAAATGAACTTAAGGCGTGTGACTGGTCAACACTACATCATCCTCCACTTGATGAAGCAGTGTCCTACTTTAATACAAAATTCATACAAATTCTAGAATACCATGCCCCAGCTTGCTCTACCCGTATGAGGACCAAAATTGTCCCGTGGCTCATGAAAGAAACTAAGCAAAAGAGCCTCCTACGTAAAAAAAATCTGGGCCAAATAGAGAGCCTCTAAAAACCTATCAGACTACCTCTACTTTAAACAGTTAAGAAATGCCACCAAGAAAACAATTCTGCTCGACAAACAAAACGTTTACCTTCACCTCCAACAAACCCACCAGCACAAACCTCAAAAGTTCTGGTCAGGCATTAACAAACTACTTCAGCCAGGGCACTCTAAAACTCTTCCCCATCAGGTATCAGCCATAATAACTCTAAGCAAATTCCTGATGCCTTCAACAACTACTTTACTGAAGCCATTCAAACTCTAGCTAATTCACAACCCCCTGTCAGCACTAGCCCATTAAACACAACAAATAGCCCAGTCCCCTCTTTTTGTATACAACCAGTACCTACATCCCTCATTTGCACCCTCCTTCAAAAACTCAAACCATGCGCCCCTTCAGCTGACTATCTTCCAGCAGAATACCTGCAAATAGCAGCTAAAGCCATTGCCTATCCCATTTCCATCCTTATAAATAGAACGATTACAGAAAGCACAATCCTTCCATCTGGAAAGTCTCCCATATCATCCCTCTACATAAAGGTGGTACTTCTACTGAGATGTCTAACTTTCGTTCAATTCTCTTACTCTCTCCAACAGCTAAAATATTGGAAAAATGCATCCACCAACAACTACTTGACCACCTCCTCCACAATAATTTACTTGTTAATTGTCAGCATGGATTTAGGCCATTCCATAGTACCACCACTGCCCTGCTATCTTTTTCTGACTGTATAAACAAAAATTGTAACAATAACTCTCTTTTCTCTGCACTATTTATTGACCTTTCAAAAGTCTTCGACATGGTCAACCATCACCTACTTAGTGATATGCTAAAAGCCCTATCACTTGACCCACAGGCATTACTTTGGTTTAAATCCTAATTAGAAAACAGACAGCAAGCAGTGCACTGGGATAACAGTCTATCTACACCCCTCCCTGTTAACATTGGAGTACCTCAAAGCTCTATTTTAGGCCTTCTTCTCTTTTCTATTTTTATTAATGGTCTAAATGCAGGGCAGCCATGGTGGTGCAGCAGTTAGCATTGCCACCTCAGAGCAAGAGGTTCTCTGGTTCAATCCTCGGCTAGGGTGCCTTCTGTGCGGAGTCTGCATGTCCTCCCTGTGGTCACGTGGGTTTCCTCCGGGTGCTCCGGTTTCCTCCCACATCCCAAAGACATGCAGTAGGTGGATTGGACACTCTAAATTGGCCCTAGCTGTGAGTGTGTGTGCGTGTGTGGCCTTCTGTGGAAGGTTGGGTGCCGGGCTGGCAACTCGACACTGTAAAACTCCACTATCAATCATGAGCGGACAGGTGATCTGCTGTGGCAACCCCTAACTGGGAAAAAGCTGAAAGAAGAAGAAGAATTCATGATCTAAATGCCAAAATTCCTCAAGCCATGTGCATACAATATGCAGATGACTCTACTTTAATATGTTCCACTAAGTCCATAACATCACTCCAAACCCACACACAAACAGTATTTAATGTTGTTGAAAATTGGTTCACGCAACATTGCCTCCTCCTAAACCCCCAAAAAACAAAATGACTGCTTTTTGCTCCTACCCAAAAGTCACCACAAATTCATTTCACAGTAACCTCTAACAATGGAACTAGCATATCTCCAGACACTTCAACCCGACTCCTAGGAATTACAATAGACCACGACATCAACTATGATGATCATATTAATACTACTATAAAATCTGTCAACAAAAATCTAGGCTCCCTTTAGAGAATCAAACCGTTCCTTACACCATTAGCTAGAACCACTATTGCCCAGACCCACCTTATCTCTACCCTGTTCTATGTCTCTGCCATTTATACTAATCTATCTAAAAATAACCTTAGCAAACTAGCAACCAGCTATAACAACATTGCCAGATTTGCCACTGGTGCCCCATTTAAAACCCACCACTGCCACAACCTCAAACAACTGGGATGATTAGAACTGCAGAACCAACTACTTTGTCAACAACTTATTATCACCCAAAAGATCCTTTACCTCCCTAAGAATACACCTATCCTCACTAATCCGATTACCCCATACAAAAATCTTGTTGCACTACACTCGGTTAATAAGCTCCTAGTTTCCACTATTAAATCGAACAACAAGGCTGGGGACTCACTATTCACTAACACAGTGGGCAAAACCTGGAACCAGCTTCCAAATGAACTCTCAACTCTTTCTTCCACACTGCTTTTCAAAAAATACCTTAAAGAATATCTTAAGACACCCTGGCTATGTCCCTGCTCTAACCCGGACTGATATCTCATTCCCCATCCTGCTCTCCATATACTTCTCTGGTCTGTCAGTCTGACGCCTACCAGTGTTAACTAGTAAGCTAACCTCTAAATAGTATTTAATGAGATTTCCTTCCTAGAACTCTTAACAGTTTACTTTAAAAGTGCTAGCCCTCATCTACACTACATGTAAACATAAGTTTGTACATCTGTAAACCAGGCAAAAAAAAAAAAAATTTAAATACTTTTATATTATGTTTATTTTCTGTATTAAATCTTAGCCTAAGTCTTACTAAATGACTCTGTATAAGTTTTCTATGTATAACCCTGTATATGTTTTTTTTTATGTACAATCTATATAATGTACTGCAAATCATGTTACTACTGCATATAATTGTATGTTAGTTCACTGCCTATGCTTGGAGCTTTTCTCCCCGGGCCTCTACTGAAAATGGACATGTATCTAGTTGGACTAGCCCGGTCAACAAATGTAAACTAAAAACGTAAAATAAAAATAAAAATAAATAGTGCTTCTGTGCTTGTGATTTTTTACATTGTTGATATTAATGCAGAGTACCTCACACCAATAGTTGTAGTGCATCTGTCCCTGTGTTCTTTTCATATTGTTGATATTAATACAGTTGTTGATATTAATACAGAGTAGCTCACACCAATAGTTGCAGTGCATCTGCCCCTGTGTTCTTTTCATATTGTTGATACTAATACAGAGTACCTCAGAGTGATAGTTGTAGTCCGTCTGTCCCTGTGTTCATTTTATATTGTTGACATTAATTCAGAGTACCTCAATCCGATAGTTGTACTGCATCTGCCCCTGTGTTCTTTTCATATTGTTGATATTAATACAGAGTACCTCGACTGATAGTTGTAATGCATCTGTGCCTGTGATCTTTTTATATTGTTGATATTAATACAGAGTAGCTCACACCAATAGTTGCAGTGCATCTGCCCCTGTGTTCTTTTCATATTGTTGATACTAATACAGAGTACCTCAGAGTGATAGTTGTAGTGCGTCTGTGTGGGTGTTCTTTCTATATTGTTTATATTAATACAGAGTACCTCAGGCCAATAGTTGTAGTTTGTCTGTGCCTGTGTTCTTTTTATATTGTAATTAATACAGAGTACTTCAGGCTGATAGCTGTAGTGCGTCTGTGCCTTTGTTGTTTTTATGTTGTGGATATTATTACAGAGTACCTCATACTGATAGCTGTACTGTGTCTGTGCCTGTGTTCTTTTTAAATTGTTATTATTACAGAGTACCTCATACTGATAGTTGTAGTGCATCTGTGCTTGTGTTTGTTTTATATTTTGATGTTAATACAGAGCAGGTCAGAGTGATAGTTGTAGTGCGCATGTCTATGTGTTCTCTTTATATTGATATTAATATGGAGTACCTCAGACTGATAGTTGTAGTGCATCTGTGCCTGTATTTGTTTTATATTTTGATATTAATACAGAGTACTTCAGGCCGATAGTTGTAGTGTGTCTGTGCTTGTAATTTTTTATATTGTTGATATTAATGCAGAGTACCACAGGCCAATAATTGAAGTGCGCCTGTGCCTGTGTTCTTTTCATATTGTTGATATTAATACAGAGGACCTCAGACTGATAGTTGTAGTGCGTCTGTGCTTGTGTTCTTTTTTTATTGTTGATATTAATACAGAGTACCTCAGGCTGATAGTTGTAGTGCGTCTGTTCCTGTGTTCTTTTCATATTGTTGATATTAATACAGAGTACCGCAGACTGATAGTTGTAGTGCATCTGTGTCTGTGTTCCTTTTATATTGTTATTAATACAGAGTACTTCAGATTGATAGTTGTAATGCATTTGTGCCTCTGTTCTTTTTATATTGTTTATACAGAGTACCTCAGGCTAATAGCTGTATTGTGTCTGTGCCTGTGTTGTTTTTATATTGTTGATATTACTAGAGTACCTCAGACCAATAGTTGTAGTCCGTCTGTCCCTGTGTTCATTTTATATTGTTGACATTAATTCAGAGTACCTCAATCCGATAGTTGTACTGCATCTGTGCCTGTGCTTTTTATTGTTGATATTAATACAGAGTAGCTCCGACCAATAGCTGTAGTGTGTCTGTGCCTGTTTTGTTTTTATATTGTTGATATTAATTCAGAGTACCTCACACCAATAGTTGTAATGTGTCTGTGCCTGTCTTCTTTTCATATTGTTGATATTAATACAGAGTACCTCAGAGTGATAGTTGTAGTGCGTCTGTGTGGGTGTTCCTATATTGTTGATATTAATACAGAGGACCTCAGCCAATAGTTGTAGTGCGTCTGTGCCTGTGTTCTTTTTATATTGTTGATACTAATACAGAGTACCTCTGAATGATAGTTGTAATGCGTCTGTGCCTGTGTTCTTTCTATATTGTTGATATTAAAACAAAGTACCTCAGACTGATAACTGTAGTGCATCTGTCCTTGTGTTATTTTTATTTTGTTGATTTTTATACTGAGTACCTCAGACCGAAAGTTGTACTGCATCTGTGCCTGTGTTCTTCTTTTATTGTTGATTTTAATACAGAGTACCTCAGACCGAGTTGCATTGTATCTGTGCCTGTATTCTTTTTATATTGTTGATATTAATACAGAGTACCTCTGGCCATTAGTTGTAGTACATCTGTGCCTGTGTTCTTTTTATATTGTTGATATTAACACAACATACCACAGACCGACAGCTGTAGTGCATCTGTGCCTGTGATCTTTTCACATTGTTGATATTAAGACAGAATACCTAAGAGTTATAATTGTATTGGGTCTGTGCGTGTGTTCTTTCTATATTGCTGATATTAATACAGAGTACGTCAGACCAAAAGCTGTAGTGCATTTGTGCCTGCATTTTTTCATATATTGTTGATATTAATATAAAGTACCTCAGACCGATAGCTGTAGTGCATCTGTGCCTGTGTATTTTTATAATGATGATATTAATACAGAGTAACTCAGACTAATAGTTGTACTGTGTCTGTGCCTGTGTTTGTTTTATATTCTTGATATTAATACAGAGTACCTCAGGCCGATAGTCGCAGTGTGTCTGTGCATGTGTTCTTTTTATATTATTATTAATACAGAGTACCTCAGATCGATAGCTGTAGTGTGTCTGTCCCTGTGTTCTTTTTACATTGTTGATATTAATACAGAGTACCTCAGACGGATAGTTGTAGTGTGCCTGTGCCTGTGTTCGTTTTATATTGTTGCTATTAATACAGAGTACCTCAAACTGATAGCTGTAGTGCATCTGTGTTTGTGTTCTTTTTATATTGTTGATATTAATACAGAGTATCTCAGACAGATAATTGTAGTGTGTCTGTGCATGTGTTCTTTCTATATTGTTGATATTAATACAAAGTACCTCAGACCAATAGCTGTAGTGCATCTGTGCCTGTGATCTTTTCACATACCTCAGAGTTATAATTGTATTGGGATGCTGTGTGAATTCTTTCTATGTTGTATATATTAATACGAAGTACCTCAGACCGAAAGTTGTAATACTTTCGTACCTGTGTTCTTTTCATATTGTTGATATTAGTACAAAGTACCTCTGACCAACAGCTGAGGTGGGTCTGTGACTGTGTTCTTTTCATATTGTTGATATTAATAGAGAGTACCTCAGGCCAATAGCTGTAGTGCATCTGTCCTTGTGTTCTTTTTATTTTGTTGATATTAATGCAGAGTACCTCAGACCAAAAGTTGTACTGCGTCTGTGCCTGTATTCTTTTATTATTGTTGATATTAACACAGAGTACTTCAGACTGATAACTGTATTGCATCTGTGCCTGTGATCTTTTCATATTGTTGATATTAATACAGAATAGCTCAGTGTTATAATTGTATTGAGTCTGTGAGTGTTTTATTTCTATATTGTTGATATTAATACAAAGTATCTCAGACCGATAGCTTTAGTGCGCCTCTGCTTGTGTTCTTTTTATAATATTGATATTAATACAGGGTACCTTAAACCAATAGTTGTAGTGTGTCTCTGCCTGTGTTCTTCTTATATTATTGATATTAATACAGAGTACCTCACACTGATTGTTGCAGTGTGTCTGTGCCTGTGTTCTTTTTATATTGCTGATATTAATACAGAGTACCTCGGACCAATAGTTGTAGTGCATCTGTGCCGGTGTTTTTTTATATTATTGATACTAATACAGAGTATCTCAGGCCATTAGTTGTAGTGCGTCTGTGGCTGTGTTCTTTTTATATTGTTGATATTAACACAAAGTACCTCAGACCAATAGCTGTAGTGCATCTGTGCCTGTGATCTTTTCACATTGTTGATATTAATACAGAGTATCTCAGACTGATAGTTGTATTGTGTCTGTGCGTGTGTTCTTTTTATATTGTTGATATTAATACAGAGTACCTCAAACTGATAGTTGTAGTGCATCTGTGCCTGTGTTCTTTTTATATTGTTGATATTAATTCAGAGAACCTCAGGGCGATAGTTGTAGTGCATCTGTGCCGGTGTTCTTTTTATATTGTTGATATTAATACAGAGTACCTCAGGCCAATAGTTGTAGTGTGCCTGTGCCTGTGCCTGTGTTCTTTTTATATTGTTATTAATACAGAGTACCTCAGACTGACAGTTGTAGTGCATCTGGTCCTGTGTTCTTTCTAAATTGTTGATATTAATGTAGAGAACCTCAGATCAATAGTTGTAGTGTGTCTGTGCATGTGTTCTTTTCAAATTGTTGATATTAATACAGAGCACCTCAGATTTAGAGTTGTAGTGTATTTGTGCGTGCTTTCTTTTTACATTGTTATTAGTACAAAGCACCTCAGACCAATAGTGGTTATGCAACTTTCCCTGTGTAGTTGTAGTGTGTCTGTTCTTTTTATATTGTTGATATTAATACAGAGTACCTCAGGCAGATAGTTGTACTGCATCTGTGCCTGTCTTATTTTTATATTGTTGATATTAATATAGAGTACCTCAGGCCGATAGCTTTAGTGCATCTGTGCTTGTGTTCTTTTCATATTGTTGATATTAATACAGAGCACCTCAGGCCAATAGTTGTAGTGTGTCTGTGCCTGTGTTCTTTTTATATTATTGATATTAATACAGTGTACCTCAGACTGATAGTTGTATTGCGATTGTGCCTGTGTTCTTTTATATTGTTGATATTAATACAAAGTTCCTCAGACTAATAGTTGTAGTGCATCTGTGCTTGTGTTCTTTTTACATTGTTATTAATGCAGAGCACCTCAGACTGATACTTGTAGTGTGTCTGTGCCTGTGTTCTTTTTATATTGTTGATATTAATGGAGAGTACTTCAGACCGATAGTTTTAGTATATTTGTGCCTGTGTTCTATTTATATTATTGATATTAATTCAGAGTAACTCAGACGGATAGTTGTAGTGCGTCTGTCCCTGTGTTCTTTTTATATTGTTATTAATACAAAGCACCTCTGACCAATAGTTGTAGTGCGTCTGTCCCTGTCTTCTCTTTATATTGTTATTAATAGAGAGTACCTCAGGCTGATAGTTGTAGTGCGTCTGTGCCTGTGTTCTTTTATATTATTGATATTAATACAGAGCACCTCAGGTCAATAGTTGTAGTGTGTCTGTGCCTGTGTTCTTTTTATATTATTGGTATTAATACAGTGTACCTCAGACTGATAGTTGTATTGCGATTGTGCCTGTGTTCTTTTATATTGTTGATATTAATACAGAGCACCTCAGACCAATAGTTGTAGTGCATCTGTGCTTGTGTTCTTTTTACATTGTTATTAATGCAGAGCACCTCAGACTGATAGTTGTAGTGTGTCTGTGCCTGTGTTCTTTTTATATTGTTGATATTAATGCAGAGCACCTCAGACCAATGGTTGTAGTGCGTCTGTGCCTGTGTTCTTTTTATATTGTTGATATTAATACAGAGTACCTCTGGCCAAAAGTTGTACTGCATCTGTGCTTGTCTTCTTTTTATATTGTTGATATTAATACAGAGCACCTCAGACCGATAGTTGTAGTGTGTCTGTGCCTGTCTTGTTTTTATATTGTTGGTATTAATAAAGAGTACCTCAGACAGAAAGTTGTAGTGCATCTGTACTGAGTTCTTCTCATATTGTTGATATTAATACAGCGTACCTCAGACCGACAGTTGTAGTGCATTAGTGCCGGTGTTCTTTTTATATTGTTGATATTAATACAGAGTACCTCAGATCGATACGTGTAGTGTGTCTGTTCCTGTGTTCTTTTTACATTCTTGATATTAATACAGAGTACCTCAGGCCGATAGTTGTACTGCATCTGTTTTCTCTTTATATTGTTGATATTAAAACAGAGTACCTCAGACTGATAGTTGTAGTGCGTCTGTCCCTGTGTTCTTTTTATATTGTTGATATTAATACAGAGTATCTCAGACAGATAATTGTAGTGGGTCTGTGCACGTATTCTTTTTATATTGTTGATAATAACACAAAGTACCTCAGACCGATAGCTTTATTGCATCTGTGCCTGTGATCTTTTCATATTGTTGATATTAATACAGAATACCTCAAAGTTATAATTGTATTGGGTCTATGTGTGCATTCTTTCTATATTGTTGCTATTAATACAAAGTACCTCAGACCGATAGCTGTAGTGGATCTGTGCCTGTGTTCTTTTTTATAATGTTGATATTAATAGAGTAACTCAGACTTTTAGTTGTAGTGGGTCTGTGCCTGTCTTTGTTTTATATTCTTGATATTAATACAGAGTACCTAAGACCAATAGTTATAGTGCATCTGTGCCTGTGTCCTTTTTATGTTGTTGATATTAATACAGAATACCTCAGGACGATAGTTGTAGTGCAGCTGTGCCTGTGTTCTTTTTATATTGTGGATATTAATACAAAGTACCTCAGGCCGATAGTAGTGGTGTGTCTGATAGTTGTAGTGCAT
Source organism: Protopterus annectens (assembly GCF_019279795.1). NCBI lineage: Eukaryota > Metazoa > Chordata > Ceratodontiformes > Protopteridae > Protopterus > Protopterus annectens. The sequence continues at coordinate 834,435,664 of NC_056744.1, forward strand.
CTGTGTCTGTGTTCTATTTATATTGTTGATATTAATCCACAGTACCTATGGCCGATAGCTGTAGTGTTTCTGTGCCTGTCTTCTTTTTATATTGTCGATATTAATGCAGAGTACCTCACATTGATAGTTGTAGTGCATCTGTGCCTGTGTTCTTTTTACATTGTTGATATTAATACATAGTACCTCAGTCTGAAAGTTATAGTGCTTCTGTGCCTCTGTTGTTTTTATATTGTGGATATTAATGCTGAGTAACTCAGGCCAATGGTTGTAGTGTGTCTGTGCCTGTGTTTTTTTTATCTTCTTCTTTCGGCTTTTTCCCGGTTAGGGGTCACCACTGCGGATCACTCATCCGCTCATGATTGGCAGTGGAGTTGTACGGTGCTGAGGTGCCAACCTTCTACAGAAGGCACATGCATGCACACACTCACACCTAGGGCCAATTTGGAGTGTCCAATCCACCTACAGTTGTAGATATTAATACAGAGTACCTCAGACCAATAGTTGGCGTGTCTGTGACTGTTTTCTTTTCATATTGTTGATAATAATACAGAGAACCTCAGACTGATAATTGTAGTGCGTCTGTGCCTGTGCTCTTTTTATATTGTTGATATTATTACAGAGTATTTCTGATCAATAGTTGTAGTGCATCTGTGCCTGTGTTCTTTTTATATTGTTGATATTAATACAGAGTACCTCAGACCAATAGTTGTAGTGTGTCTATGCCTGCGTTCTTTTCATATTGTTGATATTAATGCTGAGTACCTCAGTCTGATAGCTGTAGTGCATCTGCAGCTGTGTTCTTTTTATATTGTTATTAATACAGAGTACCTCAGGCCAGTAGTTGTAGTGCATCTGTGCATGTGTTTTTTATACTGTTGATATTAATACAGAGTACCTCAGACCAATAGCTGTAGTGCGTCTGTCCCTGTGCTCTTTTCATATTGTTGATATTAATATAGAGTACCTCAGGCAATAATTGTACTGTGTCTGTGCCTGTGTTCTTTTTATATTGTTTATATTCATACAAAGTACCTCAGGCAGATATTTCTAGTACATCTGTGCCTGTGTTCTTTTTATATTGTTGATATTAATACAGAGTACCTCAGACTGATAGTTGCAGTGCACCTGTGCCTGTGTTCTTTTTACATTGTTGATATTAATACATAGTACCTCAGTCTGAAAGTTATAGTGCTTCTGTGCCTCTGTTGTTTTTATATTGTGGATATTAATACAAAGTACGTGAGACTGAGAGTTGTTGCACCCCTGTCCATGTGTTCTTTTTATATTGTTAATATTAAAACAGAGTACATCAGACCAATAGCTGTAGTGCATCTGTCCCTCTGTTCTTTTTATATTGTTAAGATTAAAACAGAGTTCCTCAGACTGATAGCTGTAATGCATCTGTGCCTGTGTTTTTTTTATATTGTTGATATTAACAGAGTACCTCAGGCCAATAGTTGTAATGTGTCTGTCCCTGTGTTCTTTTTATATTGTTGATATTAATACAGAGCACCTCAGACTGATAGGGGTATTGTTCTGTCCCTGTGTTCTTTTTACATTGTTGGTTTTAATACAGAGTACCTCAGACCAATAATTGTTGTGCATTTGTCCATGTGTTTTTTTTTTATATTGTTGATATTAATTCAGAGTACCTCAGACAGATAGTTGAAGTGTGTCTGTGCCTGTATTCTTTTTATATTGTTATTAATACAGAGCACCTAAGACCGATAATTGTAGTGTGTCTGTGCCTGTCTTCTTTTTATATTATTATAAATACAGAGTACCTCAGATCTATAACTGTAGTCCATCTGTCCCTGTGCTCTTATTAAATCGTTGATATTAATACGAAATACCTCAGACCGATACTTGTAGTGCATCTGTGCCTGTGTTCTTTTTATGTCATTGATATTAATACAGAGCACCTCAGGCCAATCGTTGTAGTGTGTCTGTTCTTTTTATGTCATTGATATTAATACAGAGCACCGCAAACTGATAGTTTTAGTGCATCTGAGCCTGTGTTCTTTTTATATTGTTATTAATGCAGAGAACCTAAGACCAATGGTTGTAGTGTGCCTGTGTTCTTTTTATATTATTTTAAATGCAGAGTACCTCAGATCGATAGCTGTAGTGCATCTCTCCCTGTGTTCTTTTTACATTGTTTATATTAATACAGAACACCTCGGACTGATAGTTGTAGTGCATCTGAGCCTGTGTTCTTTTAATATTGTTATTAATGCAGAGAACCTAAGACCAATGATTGTAGTGTGCCTGTGTTCTTTTTATATTATTTTAAATGCAGAGTACCTCAGATCGATAGCTGTAGTGCGTCTCTCCCTGTGTTCTTTTTACATTGTTTATATTAATACAGAATACCTCAGACTGATAGTTGTAGTGCATCTGTGTCTGTATTCTTTTTATATTGTTGATATTAATACAGAGTATCTCAGACTGATAATTGTAGTGTGTCTGTGCATGTGTTCTTTTTATATTGTTGATAATAACACAAAGTACCTCAGACCAATAGCTTTATTGCATCTGTGCCTGTGATCTTTTCATATTGTTGATATTAATACAGAATACCTCAAAGTTATAATTGTATTGGGTCTATTTGTGCGTTCTTTCTATATTTTTGCTATTAATACAAAGTACCTCAGACCGATAGCTGTAGTGGATCTGTGCCTGTGTTCTTTTTTATAATGTTGATATTAATAGAGTAACTCAGACTTTTACTTGTAGTGGGTCTGTGCCTGTCTTTGTTTTATATTCTTGATATTAATACAGAGTACCTAAGACCAATAGTTATAGTGCATCTGTGCCTGTGTCCTTTTTATATTGTTGATATTAATACAGAGTACCTCAGGACGATAGTTGTAGTGCAGCTGTGCCTGTGTTCTTTTTATATTGTGGATATTAATACAAAGTACCTCAGGCCGATAGTTGTGGTGCGTCTGATAGTTGTAGTGCGTCTGTGCCTGTGTTCTATTTATATTGTTGATATTAATCCACAGTACCTATGGCCGATAGCTGTAGTGTTTCTGTGCCTGTCTTCTTTTTATATTGTTGATATTAATGCAGAGTACCTCACATTGATAGTTGCAGTGCATCTGTGCCTGTGTTCTTTTTACATTGTTGATATTAATACATAGTACCTCAGTCTGAATGTTATAGTGCTTCTGTGCCTCTGTTGTTTTTATATTGTTGATATTAATGCAGAGCACCTCAGACCAATGGTTGTAGTGCGTCTGTTCCTGTGTTCTTTTTATATTGTTGATATTAATACAGAGTACCTCAGGCCAAAAGTTGTACTGCATCTGTGCCTGTCTTATTTTTATATTGTTGATATTAATACAGAGCACCTCAGACCGATAGTTGTAGTGTGTCTGTGCCTGTCTTGTTTTTATATTGTTAGTATTAATAAAGAGTACCTCAGACAGAAAGTTGTAGTGCATCTGTACTGAATTCTTCTCATATTGTTGATATTAATACAGCGTACATCAGACCGACAGTTGTAGTGCATTAGTGCCGGTGTTCTTTTTATATTGTTGATATTAATACAGAGTACCTCAGGCCGATAGTTGTACTGTATCTGTGTCTGTGTTCTCTTTATATTGTTGATATTAATACAGAGTACCTCAGATCGATAGGTGTAGTGTGTCTGTCCCTGTGTTCTTTTTACATTCTTGATATTAATACAGAGTACCTCAGGCCGATAGTTGTACTGCATCTGTGTTCTCTTTATATTGTTGATATTAAAACAGAGTACCTCAGACTGATAGTTGTAGTGCGTCTGTCCCCGTGTTCTTTTTATATTGTTGATATTAATACAGAGTATCTCAGACTGATAATTGTAGTGTGTCTGTGCATGTGTTCTTTTTATATTGTTGATAATAACACAAAGTACCTCAGACCGATAGCTTTATTGCATCTGTGCCTGTGATCTTTTCATATTGTTGATATTAATACAGAATACCTCAAAGTTATAATTGTATTGGGTCTATGTGTGCATTCTTTCTATATTGTTGCTATTAATACAAAGTACCTCAGACCGATAGCTGTAGTGGATCTGTGCCTGTGTTCTTTTTTATAATGTTGATATTAATAGAGTAACTCAGACTTTTAGTTGTAGTGGGTCTGTGCCTGTCTTTGTTTTATATTCTTGATATTAATATAGAGTAGCTAAGATCAATAGTTATAGTGCATCTGTGCCTGTGTCCTTTTTATATTGTTGATATTAATACAGAGTACCTCAGGACGATAGTTGTAGTGCGTCTGTGTCTGTGTTCTATTTATATTGTTGATATTAATCCACAGTACCTATGGCCGATAGCTGTAGTTTTTCTGTGCCTGTGTTCTTTTTATATTATTTTAAATGCAGAGTACCTCAGATCGATAGCTGTAGTGCGTCTCTCCCTGTGTTCTTTTTACATTGTTTATATTAATACAGAACACCTCAGACTGATAGTTGTAGTGCATCTGTGTCTGTGTTCTTTTTATATTGTTGATATTAATACAGAGTATCTCAGACTGATAATTGTAATGTGTCTGTGCATGTCTTCTTTTTATATTGTTGATAATAACACAAAGTACCTCAGACCAATACCTTTATTGCATCTGTGCCTGTGATCTTTTCATATTGTTGATATTAATATAGAATATCTCAAAGTTATAATTGTAATGGGTCTATTTGTGCGTTCTTTCTATATTGTTTCTATTAATACGAAGTACCTCAGACCGATAGCTGTAGTGGATCTGTGCCTGTGTTCTTTTTTATAATGTGGATATTAATAGAGTAACTCAGACTTTTAGTTGTAGTGGGTCTGTGCTGTCTTTGTTTTATATTCTTGATATTAATACAGAGTACCTAAGACCAATAGTTATAGTGCATCTGTGCCTGTGTCCTTTTTATATTGTTGATATTAATACAGAGTACCTCAGGCCGATAGTTGTGCTGCGTCTGATAGTTGTAGTGCGTCTGTGCCTGTGTTCTATTTATATTGTTGATATTAATCCACAGTACCTATGGCTGATAGCTGTAGTGTTTCTGTGCCTGTTTTCTTTTTATATTGTTGATATTAATACAGAGTACCTCAGACTGATAGTTGCAGTGCACCTGTGCCTGTGTTCTTTTACATTGTTGATATTAATACATAGTACCTCAGTCTGAAAGTTATAGTGCTTCTGTGCCTCTGTTGTTTTTATATTGTGGATATTAATACAAAGTACGTCAGACTGAGAGTTGTTGCACCCCTGTCCATGTGTTCTTTTTATATTGTTAATATTAAAACAGAGTACATCAGACCGATAGCTGTAGTGCATCTGTCCCTCTGTTCTTTTTATATTGTTAATATTAAAACAGAGTTCCTCAGACTGATAGCTGTAATGCATCTGTGCCTGTGTTTTTTTTATATTGTTGATATTAACAGAGTACCTCAGGCCAATGGTTGTAATGTGTTTGTCCCTGTGTTCTTTTTATATTGTTGATATTAATACAGAGCACCTCAGACTGATAGGGGTATTGTTCTGTCCCTGTGTTCTTTTTACATTGTTGGTTTTAATACAGAGTACCTCAGACCAATAATTGTTGTGCATTTGTCCATGTGTTTTTTTTATATTGTTGATATTAATTCAGAGTACCTCAGGCTGATAGTTGAAGTATGTCTGTGCCTGTATTCTTTTTATATTGTTATTAATACAGAGCACCTAAGACCGATAATTGTAGTGTGTCTGTGCCTGTGTTCTTTTTATATTATTATAAATACAGAGTACCTCAGATCTATAACTGTAGTCCATCTGTCCCTGTGCTCTTATTAAGTCATTGATATTAATACGAAATACCTCAGACCGATACTTGTAGTGCATCTGTGCCTGTGTTCTTTTTATGCCATTGATATTAATACAGAGTACCTCAGGCCAGTCGTTGTAGTGTGTCTGTGTTCTTTTTATGTCATTGATATTAATACAGAGCACTGCACACTGATAGTTTTAGTGCATCTGAGCCTGTGTTCTTTTTATATTATTATTAATGCAGAGAACCTAAGACCAATGGTTGTAGTGTGCCTGTGTTCTTTTTATATTATTTTAAATGCAGAGTACCTCAGATTGATAGCTGTAGTGCGTCTCTCCCTGTGTTCTTTTTACATTGTTTATATTAATACAGAACACCTCAGACTGATAGTTGTAGTGCATCTGAGCCTGTGTTCTTTTTATATTGTTATTAATGTAGAGAACCTAAGACCAATGGTTGTAGTGTGCCTGTGTTCTTTTTATATTATTTTAAATGCAGAGTACCTCAGATCGATAGCTGTAGTGCGTCTCTCCCTGTGTTCTTTTTACATTGTTTATATTAATACAGAGTACCTCACATTTATAGTTGTAGTGTGTCTATGCATGTGTTCTTTTTATATTGTTATTAATTCAAAGCACCTCATACCAATAGTTGTAGTGCATCTTTCCCTGTGTAGTTGTAGTGTGTCTGTGTGTGTTCTTTTTATATTGCTGATATTAATACGGAGTACCTCAGACCGATAGTTGTAGTGTCTCTGTCCTTCTGTTCTTTTTATATAGGTTCATAGGTTCATACTAGGCTATCTGCCCTAGGGCATTTATAAGCCTAGCCAGAATGTGTTTGGCTTTCGCCACCCATTTTAAATTTATTTTGCTATGCCCTTTTTCAAGGTTATAGGTTCATAGGTTCATACTAGGCTATCTGCCCTAGGGCATTTATAAGCCTAGCCAGATATTGTTAATATTAATACAGAGTGTCTCAGGCCAATAGTTGTAGTGCATCTGTCCCTGTGTTCTTTTTATATTGTTGATATTAATACTGAGAACCTCAGGCCAATAGTTGTAGTGTCTGTATTCTTTTTATATTGTTAATATTAATGCAGAGTACCTCAGACCAATAGTTTTAGTTCATCTGTGCCTGTGTTCAGTTTATATTATTGATATTAATACAGAGTACCTCAGACTGATAGTTGTAGTGAGTCTCTCTGCCTGTGTTCTTTTTATATTGTTGATATTAATACAGAGTACCTCAGTCCAATAGTTGTTGTGTATCTGTCCCTGTGTTCTCTTTATATTTTGATATTAATACAGAACTTCTCAGGCTGATAGTTGTAGTGCTTCTGTACCTGTGTTCATTTTATATTGTTGATATTAATGCTGAGCAACTCAGGCCAATAGTTGTAGTGTGTCTGTGCCTGTGTTCTTTTTATTTTGTTGATATGAATACAGAGTACCTCAGGCCAAAAGTTATAGTGTGTCTGTGTTCATTTTATATTGATGATATTAATGCTGAGTACCTCAGACTGATAGCTGTAGTGCATTTGTGGCTGTGTTCTTTTTATATTGTTATTAATACAGAGTACCTCAGGCCAGTAGTTGTAATGCATCTGTGCGTGTATTTTTTATAGTGTTGATATTAATACAGAGCACCTCAGACCAATAGCTGTACTGTGTCTCTGCCTGTGTTCTTTTTATATTGTTAATATTAACACAGAGTACCTCAGGCCAATAGTTGTAGCATGTCTGTACCTCTGTTAGTTATATATTGTTGATATTAATACAGAGTACCTCAGACTAATAGTTTTAGTTTGTCTGTGTCTGTGTTCTTTTTATATTGTTGATATTAATACAGAGTACCTCAGACTAATAGTTTTAGTTTGTCTGTGTCTGTGTTCTTTTTATATTGTTGATATTAATACAGAATACCTCAGACTAATAGTTTTAGTTTGTCTGTGTCTGTGTTCTTTTTATATTGTTGATATTAATACAGAGTACCTCAGGCTGATAGTTGTAGTGTATCTGTGTGTGTGTTCTTTTTATATTGTTATTAATGCAAAGCACCTCAGACCAATAGTTGTACTGCATCTTTCCCTGTGTAGTTGTAGTGCGTCTGTGCCTGTGTTCTTTTTATATTGTTGATATTAATACTGAGAACCTCAGGCCAATAGTTGTAGTGTGTCTGTGTTCTTTTCATATTGTTGATATTAATGCACAGTACCTCAGACCGATAGTTTTAGTACATCTGTGCCTGTGTTCGATTTATATTATTGATATTAATACAGAGTAACTCAGACTGATATATGTAGTGTGTCTGTCCCTGTGTTCGTTTTATATTGTTATTAATACAAAGCACCTCAGACCAATGTGTCTGTCCCTGTCTTCTCTTTAAATTGTTATTAATACAGAGTACCTCAGGCCGATAGTTGTACTGTGTCTGTGCCTGTCTTCTTTTTATATTGTTGATATTAATACAGAGTACCTCAGTCTGATAGCTGTATTTGTCTGTGTCTGTGTTCTTTTATATTGCTGATATGAATACAAAGTTCCTCAGACCAATAGTTGTAGTGCATCTCTGCATGTGATCTTTTTATATTGTTATTAATACAGTGTTCCTCAGACCGATAGTAGTAGTGTTTATGCCTGTGTTCTTTTTATATTGTTGATATTAATACAGAGTTCCTCAGACCGACAAATTCAGTGTGTCTGTGCCTGTGATCTTTTATACTGTGGATATTATTATAATGTACCTCAGACCAATATTTGTAGTGTATCTGTGCCTCTGTTCTTTTTATATTGTTGAAATTAATAAAGAGCACCTCAGACCGAAGGTTGTAGTGCATCTATGCCTGTGTTCTTTTTATATTGTTGATATTAATAAAGAGCACCTCAGGCTGATAGTTGTAGTGTGTCTGTGACTATGTTCTTTTTATATTGTTGATATTAATACAGAGTACCTCAGGCTGATAGTTGTACTGCGTCTGTGCCTGTCTTCTTTTTATATTGCTGGTATTAATACAGAGTACCTCAGACCGATAGTTGTAGTGTTTATGCCTGTGTTTTTTTTTATATTGTTCATATTAATACAGAGCACGTCAGACCAATGGTTGTAGTGTGTCTGTGCCTGTGTTCATTTTATATTGTTATTATTAATACAGAGTACCTCAGACCGATAGCTGTAGTGTGTCTGTGCCTGTCTTGTTTTTATATTGTTGATATTAATAAAGAGTACCTCAGACAGAAAGTTGTAGTGCATCTGTACTGAGTTCTTTTCATATTGTTGATATTAATACAGCATACCTCAGACTGATAGTTGTAGTGCGTCTGTCCCTGAGATCTTTTTATATTGTTGATATTAATACAGAGTACCTCAGTCTGATAATTGTAGCGTGTCTGTGCATGTGTTCTTTTTATATTGCTGATAATAACACAAAGTACCTCAGACTGATACTTGTATTGCATCTGTGCCTGTGATCTTTTCATATTTTTGATATTAATACAGAATACCTCAAAGTTATAATTGTATTGGGTCTGTGCATGCGTTCTTTCTATATTGTTGATATTAATACAAAGTACCTCAGACCGATAGCTGCAGTGGATCTGTGCCTGTGTTCTTTTTATAATGTTGATATTAATAGAGTAACTCAGACTGATAGTTGTACTGTGTCTGTGCCTGTGTTTGTTTTATATTCTTGATATTAATACAGAGTACCTCAGACCAATAGTTGTAGTGCGTCTGTGCCTGTGTCCTTTTATATTGTTGATATTAATAGAGTACTTCAGGATGATAGTTGTAGTGCATCTGTGCCTGTGTTCTTTTTATATTGTTGATATTAATACAGAGCACCTCAGACAGATAGCTGTAGTGTGTATGTACCTGTGTTGTGATGGTACCATGTGTGACTGGGTATGTATTGTGTGGTTACCTTCTCCTCCTGTCTGGTCTTGCCTGTCCTATGTTGAGAGAGCTCAGCCTATAGTTGCATCTCGCATGTATTTGTGTTTTGTGGGAGAAGGAGAGGATTGTCTGTGTACATGAGGCAGTTGTAACATTGCCTCAATATTCCCAGGTTCACCAGTTGAGCTGGAGAGGACACTAGCAACTGATCCCTCGACATACTAGAAGTAGTAGATAAAGAGACTTTCAAAGGACTCTGGGGAAGTGGGTTTTAGGCTGGTGGGGTACTATCTATAATAAGAGTGCTTTATCAAGGTGCAAGTACTGTAGGAGTAAGTGCTAGGCTTTACAGATAGAGAATAGTCTACTTGGGAATCAAGTAGAGATGAACTTTCAGTTATAGGATATGCTGGTTAGATCAGCAGTACAGCTCGAGGAAGGTAGTTCTAAGGAAAATTTGAAGAGTGGAATTTAGATGGCCGAATAGTTTAACCTTGTTTAACCGCCGCTGCTCTTGTGTGCAACAGTGGCAACTCCGTGCTAAATCGTTTTATAGCAGGGGCTGAAGGGAGCTAGGAATTGCAATGGACTACTAGTTTCTGGCTGAAACTTCACCAAATCGGACAAAAGGATGCTCAGTGCTTCCCACTCCCACTGGTAAGCAAAGAAACTTCCCTCCTTCCTAATAAGGCAATGGATCAGTAACAGGAACTAAAAACAAAGATCAGCAACTCTGAAACTGGACTACTCTAGTTCAGTAAGGCGGAAAACAAGAGATTTTTTGTTTTTACAGAGAGAAGGAAAAAACAGACAGTAAATGCTATAAATGCTGTAAATCGGCTAAGCACTTTAGTGTGTAGCCTACAGAACAATTAGTAACTTAAAGTGCAATAAACAGTGTAAAATGCAGAAATCACTTAAAGTAGCAGTAAAACAGGCTAAATGCAGTCGCTAGCTTAATAAAATACTTATATCTGGTAGAAAGTCACTTTAGCTCTCTGCTGCTTGATCACTCTGCAGGCCACCACGAGGATCTGTGCTGAGTTGGTACAAGCTGGAAAGTTTTATAGCAGGGGCTGAAACCAATGGACTACTAGTTTCTGGCTGAAACTTCACCAAGACAAAAGGCTGCTCAGTGCTTCCAAACGTCCCTCCTTCCTAATACGGCAATGGATCAGTAACAGGAACTAAAAACAAAGCCGATCAGCAACTCTGAAACTGGACTACTCTAGTTCAGTAAGGCGAAAACAAGAGATTTTTTTTTCTTTTTTTTACAGAGACAAGGAAAAACAGACAGTAAATGCTATAAATGCTGTAAATTGGCTAACTTTAGTGTGTAGCCTACAAAAATAAGTAACTTAAAGTGCAATAAACAGTGTAAAATGCAGAAATCGCTTAAAGTAGCAGTAAAACAGGCAATAACAGTGGGAAAGCCACAAAAATACTTTATATCTGGAAAGTCACTCTTTAGCTCTCTGCTGCTTGGCTCACTCTGCAGGCCACACGAGGATCTGTGCTGAGTTGGAACAAGCTCGAAAAGCGTTTGCTTAGCGTGTTTTATAGCAGGGGCTGAAAGATTCAAACGACCAATGGACTACTAGTTTCTATTGTTGATATTAATACTGAGTACCTCAGACCAATAGTTGTAGTGCGTTTGTGCCTGTGTTCTATTTATAATATTGATATTAATACAAAGCACCTCAGAGCAATAGTTGTAGAGCATCTGTCCCTGAGTTCTTTTTATATCGTTATTAATGCAGAGTACCTCAGGCTGATAGTTGTCTTACATTTGTATCTGTGTTGCTTTTATGTTGGTAATATTAATACTGAGCACCTCAGACCAAGAGTTGTAGTGCATCTGTGCCTTCAATCTTTTTATATTGTTGATATTAATACATAGTACCTCAAACTGATAGCTGTAGTACACCTGTGTTCTCATTAGGTTGTTGATATTAATACAGAGCACCTCAGGCCCAAAGTTGTAGTGCGTCTGTGCCTGTGTTCTTTTTATATTGTTGCTATTAATACAGAGTACCTTAAGCCGATGGTTGTACTGCGTCTGTCCCTGTCTTCTTTTTATATTGTTGATATTAATGCAGAGTACCTCAGACCGATAGCTGAAGTGCATCTGTGCCTGTGTTCTTTTTGTATTGTTGATATTAATACAGAGTACCTCAGGCCAATAGTTGTATTATGCCTGTGTTCTTTTTATATTGTTGATATTAATTCAGAGTACCTCAGACCAATAGTTGTAGTGTGTCTTTCCCTTTTTATATTTTGATATTAATACAGAGCTCCTCAGGCCGATAGTTGTAGTCCATCTGTGCCTGTGTTCTTTTTATATTGTTGATATTAATGCAGAGTACCTCAGGCTGAAAGCTGTAGTGCATCTCTGGCTGTGTTCTTTTTATATTGTTATTAATACAGAGTACCTCAGGCTGATAGTTGTAGTGCGTCTGTGCCTGTGTTCTTTTTATATTGTTGATATCAATGCAGAGTACCTCAGGCCGATTGTTGCAGTGTGTCTGTGCCTGTGTTCTTTTTTTATTGTTGATATTAATACAGAGTACCTTAGGCTATAATTGTACTGTGCCTGTGTCTGTGTTCTTTTCATATTGTTGATATTAATACAGAGTACATCAGACTGATTGTTGCAGTGTGTCTGTGTCTGTGTTCTTTTTACATTGTTGATATTAATGCAGAGTACCTCAGACTGAGAGTTGTTATGCCTCTGCCTCTGCTTTCTTTTTATATTGTTAATATTAAAACAGAGTACATCAGACCGATAGTTGTAGTGCGTCTGTCCCTCTGTTCTTTTTATATTGTTAATATTAAAACAGAGTACATCAGACCGATAGTTGTAGTGCGTCTGTCCCTCTGTTCTTTTTATATTGTTAGTATTAAAACAGAGTTCCTCAGACTGATAGCTGTAGTGAGTCTGTCCCTGTGTTCTTTTTATATTGTTAATATTAAAACAGAGTTCCTTGGATTGATAGCTGTAATGCATCTGTGCCTGTGTTTTTTTTTATATTGTACCTCAGGCCAATAGTTGTAGTGCACCTGTCCCTGTGTTCTTTTTATATTGTCATATTAATACAGAGTACCTCAGGCCGATAGTTGTAGTGCATCTGTGCCTCTATTCTTTTTACATTGTTGATATTAATAGAGAGCACCTCAGAGTGATAGTTGTAGTATTTCTGTGTGTGTGTTCTTTTTATATTGTTGATATTAATGCAGAGTACCTCAGACTGATAGGTTTAGTGCATCTGTGCCTGCGTTCTTTTTATATTGTTATTAATACAGAGCACCTAAGATCGATAGTTGTAGTGTGCCTGTGCATGTGTTCTTTTTTTATTATTTTAAATGCAGAGTACCTCAGATGGATAGCTGTAGTGCGTCTATCCCTGTGTTCTTTTTCATTGTTGATATTAATGCAGAGTACCTCAGACTGATAGTTGTAGTGCGTCTGTGCCTGTGTTCTTTTTTTATTATTTTAAATGCAGAGTACCTCAGATGGATAGCTGTAGTGCGTCTATCCCTGTCTTCTTTTTACATTGTTGATATTAATGCAGAGTACCTCAGACTGATAGTTGTAGTGCACCTGTCCCTGTGTTCTTTTTATATTGTCATATTAGTACAGAGCACCTAAGATCGATAGTTGTAGTGTGCCTGTGCATGTGTTCTTTTTATGTCATTGATATTAATGCAGAGCACTGCAGATATAGTTTTAGTGCATCTGTGCCTGCGTTGCTTTTTATATTGTTGGTATTAATACAGGGTACCTCAGAGCGATAGTTGTAGTGTGTCTGTGAATGTGTTCTTTTTATGTTGTTGGTATTAATACAGAGTACCTCAGAGCGATAGGTGTAGTGTGTCTGTCCCTGAGTTCTTTTTATATTTTTGGTATTAATACAGAGTACCTCAGGGCTATAGTTGTAGTGTGTCTGTGCCTGTGTTCTTTTTATATTGTTGGTATTAATACAGAGTACCTCAGGCCTATTGTTGTAGTATGTCTGTGCCTGTGTTCTTTTTATATTTTGATATTAATACAGAGTACCTCAGGCCGATAGTTTCAGTGTGTCTGTGCATGTGTTTATTTTATATTATTATTAATACAGAGTACCTCAGATCGATAGTTGTAGTGCGTTGTGCCTGTGCTCTTTTTATATTGTTGGTATTAATACAGAGTACCTCAGGCCGATAGTTGCAGTGCATCTGTGCCTATGTTCTTTTTATATTGTTGATATTAGTATAGAATACCTCAGGCTAATAGTTGTAGTGTGTCTGTTCCTGTGAGATTTTTCTTCTAACTCCCAGTGGTTGTCTTGGCATCATTTGTATGACAGTAATACACTACATTGCTTTTTTATTAGCTTGGGTTCATGGGTGGTTATTTGAAATGCAGTCCAGGAGACCATTGAAATGCTTAGCCCAATATTTTGATTACCACAAAGCACTTTCTGGTTAAGCAAATTGCTCACAGTCGCAGAATAGGCTAATGTAGGCTGAGTGAATCAAACCATGTACCACTTGAAGTTGCTTATTAACAGTTTATAGCATTAATTCTCTGTACTGGCTGGCAGACAACCGGTATTTGTAAGATACAGTGATCTGTATTTGTAAGATACAGTGATCTGTGACCAAATCTAAACATTCTTCTTTGGTGCAGTGATGAGGGCTATTCAAGATTAGAAGTGCTGTATTTGCATTGTTATCCTTTTAGGAGTCTTCATTTGTGCAATCATGGGAGGGAGTCCTGTGTAATGCTTGGTAGCCCTACTCATTATGTATGAAATTTCATCAACTTGATTTATTGAGGAGGCTTAGAAGAGGAGCAGATAATTGTGTTCATTATAGAATTTTTTTATGCTATCTCAAACCTCTTTCCTCTTCTCAAAGTTTTCAGTCAAATTCAAGGAAACTTACCCAAAGGACTTGCCCCCCCCTCCCGTTCTTTTAAATCCACAGCAAACATGCCCAGCCTCCACCCAGGAGGATGACATTACCTCCACCCAGGAGGAGGGCATTAAAATTTTCACTCCCCTCTATTGCTGAGATTCCCAGACAGTTTATCGTCAAGTTTAAAATAATCCCTAATGTTAGCACAACTTGCATTCACTTTATGCTTGCTTCCTCTTGACTTTGGCACAGTCATACCTTATAAAATGTCCTAATGTTGTTTTTATAAATATTGTTTGGAGTCCAGTCTTGTCCCTCTTTCCATATTTTGTGCACCCAGCTTCTCACCCACCTTTCCAACATTAACATTATTACTATTTCTGTTGTCCAACCATCTTTATCACCTCCTATACCCATTAAATAAAATGTCCAGCTTCTGGTCACTGTCTTACCAAACATACTTTCACATTCCTGAATGACGTCATTCCAATAATAATACATATACTTGCAATGGCAAAACATATGTATAAATGCCACTTCTTTTTCACTGCATCATCAACACTCAATTCCTTCCACACCCTCTCGACTTGAAAAATATCTGGGTGTCCTGTTCCACCCATGAAACCAGTGTATATAATGATCCCAAATCCCCTGCAGCTCTTCCAGCGTAATACACATTTGTATGCACTCTAGTCACTCCTCTCCAGAAATGTATCCTTCTCCATCTCTTTCCATCTCACCTTTAAATTATCCATCTCTTTATTGTACTTATGTTACACCAGAAACTTATAAAGTGAGATGTGAGTTGCTTTTCCATGCCAATTCTTCTTTTTACATGCAGAGGACAACTTTCCTCTCACCTTCTTTTCTCCACCATACCACCTATGCCTACTGGACCTAATGACTGCTTAACCAGATTGCAGCCATTTTGAAAATATGCAGATCGGGGATATCAAATGAATATGTCCCAGGAATTATCCACACCAGAAGGTCTTTACAGACAGATCCATTCATTTCATTGACCAACCATGTATTCTGATTTTTTAAATGAAATCACGCAGTCACTAAGGAAGAGAAGGTCTGCTGGACTTCCTGTTATATCACTGGTTATTATACCATTTAAAAAGCTGTATGATAAAATATAACAAATGCATGCTTTCTATAGACCAGTTACATATCACTCATGCTTCTAAAAAACTGCTCAATTATAAAGAGATTTTTGAATCTTTCTGGACTTCTGACTCCATGTTTTCAGTCAATCAAATATGAGTTGACAAAGGCAGGTTTTTTTTTTACCTGAAAAGTACCACAAGTAGATTTCCACATTTTGATGGTATTAGTGAAAAAATGCTGGACATATGACCAAGAGATGCAACATTTACCTACTGTTTTATCCATTCCAGTATATCTGTTAGTTTAGCAGTATTACATCTCCATAATATGCTTCTAGGTACAGACAGTAGTCTGCATAACTTTTGTTTTCAGTGATCATGTTTTTCATATTTTCGAGTCCATTATGACCCTGGGTTCATTATATTAATTACTGTTATTAAGAAAGTACTGCACACTACTGTGTAATAATTGTTTGTATCACTTAAAAGTGTTCAAAAATTATTTTCAGATACCTGCTCTGCACTGGAGCAGACGTTCATGATGATTGTTCCTCAAGGGGCACTGGGTCTGAATTGAAGCCCAGACACAAAAAAAAATGCGGGGCCAGTGAGTGGCTAATACTAGGTGTGTGTCTGTGTGTGTGTGTGTGTGTGTGTGTGTGTGTGTGTGTGTGTGTGTGTGTGTGTGTGTGTGTGTGTGTGTGTGTGTGTGAGGGTGGGGGTCATCTAGCTGCAGTGCCCACTACAGAAAACATAGAGGTGTACTTCTCAGCACATGGACTTATAACTGTAATCATCAAAGAGCACATGAACCCCCAATGAGTGCAGCGGATGTAGTGAAACATAGCTGTGAAGGCATTTGTTATATCTGTCATGGCATAGGGCTTAGTGGCCATTGTAGGATCATTCAAAATCTTCTTGTACCCTGAAGGGTTACAGAAGAGATTTCTGGCTATCTGCTCGCTCTTTGGATATGATTTTAAGAGGAAGCTATATTTTAATTTCATGACACAAATACTGTTTTAGCACATATTCTGAAGAACTATTAAAGTAAAACATTGGAACTGCATTGATGGCAACGTGCATGTGCCAATACATATATTTGTTTGACTGGCTACTACATTTCCCTAATATTCAGTGTTTTCATATTAACATGGTAATTTATGAAATATGGGACTACAGGCTCCAATGCCATGAGATGGCACAGGCAACATGCTGTGCAGTTTATCTTGTCTGAATTTATTGGACCGCTGATGGTCAGGTGAACTGGTGTTTCTTAAACCTCTTTAAGCCATGACCCAGGTGACAAGCACAAGGACAAATGCAGACATTTCTGAGTAAAAAATCACAAATGCAGACATTTTAGAGTAGAAAATCAATCAGAATGTGTTGGAATATGGGAAGAAACTGCAGTATCCAGGGAAATCCAAGGCAGAGTCAGAAAGATCACGCAAATGTCCACCCTAAGACTGATGATATCTGAGGGCCAAAACTCTTGGTGCTGCTTCTATTGAACCATTGTGGTCAAATGCATTGCCAAATAGTGTCAGCAAAATGAGCATCTTAACAATAGTCAAAATATGGTTATAAATATATGTCAAAGAGCAGAAAGCAGTTAACATGAAAACAAATTTAAGGTGAAGTAGAAAGCATTACTTACCCAGCACCATGTTCATTTTTGGATTTTCCTGTATTAGAAGACAAACAGATACAGGTATTTTGTTTTCTAATTTTCATTATTAACTGATCATCATCCTAAAATGCAGGTTAACATTCAAACAGTTAAATTGTTTGATATTATTTTACCATTCGGGCAATCCCTCCACAACTGTTGGGGTGTGAAATATCATTTTTGAATAAATATTTGTTCATTTTCAAACATAATCCATTCAGTAACAATTTTATTTGTATTACATAAATGTAGTTATTTATTTATTTAAATATTTATTCATTTATTTATTGACAATTAATTGGGTGAGTGGGCTGGGCTATTGCCCCTTTGCTGCTATAATCTATTACTCATAGCTGAGCAATGACAAATACATAAAATTGAAAATACCTAAACAGAGAGCATTTATAGAAGAAATAGTACAATAGTGACACACTACGTAATGTGAATGCACCATAAATAATTAATACCATAATAGTATTACATATTTACATAATTTTCAGGAATTGCATTGATATAAAAATACAAAACACTATTACTGTCATTGTGTACATGTCATTGTATATAACATGGAAAAAGGAGTGACTCTGGTGCAAATAAAATTAAAGTTAACAGTGAGTATAACCCTATATCCCAATAGTATTAGAGACAGACCCGGGGATTCATTAAACAGTGAGTATAACCCTATATCCCAATAGTATTACAGACAGAACTGGGGATTCATTAAACAGTGAGTATAACCCTATATCCCAAAAGCATTAATGACAGACCTGGGGATTCATTAAACAGTGAGTATAACCCTATATCCCAAAAGTATTACAGACAGACCTGGGGATTCATTAAACAGTGAGTATAACCCTATATCCCAAAAGCATTAACGACAGACTGGGGATTCATTAAACAGTGAGTATAACCCTATATCCCAATAGTATTACAGACAGATGTGGGGATTCATTAAACAGTGAGTATAACCCTATATCCCAAAAGCATTAACAACAGACCTGGGGATTCATTAAACAGTGAGTATAACCCTATATCCCAAAAGTATTACAGACAGACCTGGGGATTCATTAAACAGTGAGTATAACCCTATATGCCAAAAGCATTAAAAACAGACCTGGGGATTCATTAAACAGTGAGTATAACCCTATATCCCAAAAGTATTACAGACAGACCTGGGGATTCCTTAAACAGTGAGTATAACCCTATATCCCAAAAGCATTACAGACAGACCTGGGGATTCATTAAACAGTGAGTATAACCCTATATCCCAAAAGCATTACAGACAGACCTGGGGATTCATTAAACTCTATGCAGGCTTCACACACAGCATGTATGGAGTTTACGTGTTGCCCCTGATGCTTGCATGAATAAAAGCGACATTTTGTTGCCAGCAACAGTGTTACCAGCCATGAAACCATGCAGAGCACCATGCATGCAGAAAAAAGATGCATACAAGTTTGCCAGTGGGTAAACCTGCTCACTGAGATTGCACAGACAGCCACAATGACTACCAGGGGTGAAAATACTGCAATAACAGCAGTATTGACAAACTAAAGAAAAGTGTCCAGAGTACAACGTATACTACAATTATTTTCAGAATAAAATAATAGATGTGGAGGCCAACAGCAAGGGCAAACACAATGAAATATAACACTAGGCAGGGAAGGTGTGCTAATGAAAATGGCGCAAGCGTGATTAACAGGGATGAAGAAAGAGGAAGAGGCATGATAAATATGGCAATGTAACCAAGATAGGATATGTCAACACTTGTACACTTCCAAGACAAGTCAGTAGCATAACATTAGGCACATATGTAGATAGCACAGTATGTACTGCTGTTCACACCTTCTGTGCAGGATAGTACATATGTAAAATGGTCGCACAAAGCTGCATGTCTATGGAGATTAGTGGTTTTCATATAAACATCACTGACATGCTCACGTTGAGGACATTTAGCAAGGATGGTATATATAATAGGGGGGATGTGCATATTGTGAAGATCTACAAAATGACTTGCTTGAACATGACTGAAATGTTAACATACCTCCAAACTAATCATGAACTCAATAAACCAAAAATGGAAAGCAACACTGGAACAAAGTAGATACCTGAAATGAAGACCACTGCTCGTCGGTTTAAATGAATTTATAAGTATCAAACCCTTTCTAGTTTAAGTTTGAACAATAGCGCTATACAAATACAGCGCATTTTAAATTTAAATTTATACATGTTCATATTGTAGAAGTGTTTCATGTAAGGTTTTCCTATTTTATACAGTTTATACATTCAGGCACATGTAAATAGGTAGTTGCTAACTTTTATGTTAGGTTTTATATGTCAGTTTTTATGTAAGTTTTTTATGTCATCCATTTTTCTTCTGGATATGTATTTTTATGATGAATGGTTTTTGGAATACATAACCATATTATTTGGATCATATTCTATATATATATATATATGTCTTTTTTTCATCATTTCCATATATATGCTTTTGGCGGGCTTTTGCTCACTAATTAAATAATTATGTAATTAGCAATGTGGTTTAAATACACACCGTTGTCAGCAAAGTATTGTTCTGAAGAAGACTGGTTTTCAGTTGAAAGCGCTTAACCTTACTCAGCGTTGGTGTTGTATTCGATTAAACTAATCATGAACACATAGCAACAGACTCATGGATAGCTGTAGATAGAAGTAGGCACAATCAGGGACAATTTTAAATTATTAACACCATTAACTTGTGGCACTGGCAGAATGTGTGAGTGTAAGTTATTATACATGTTCTGCAGGAACAGACATGTACAACTGGGATGATTGTCAGTATTCCATAAGGTGAATTCACCACTCCTTCCTAATGATGACCTATTTTTGGAGTGTTTAAGAGGGACAGTGTTAAACCTGGAGTTGAACTAAGGAGCAATCCTGGCCATTTGAGAGGTCTGTATGACACATAAACCAAAAGCCACACCTGCAAGCATCAAACCCATGCCAGGAGTGTTGTCAATGAGTACAACATAGAAAGACGTATCACACATGCATCTTAGAGAACACCTTGAAGGGAAATCTGCACTGTCAAATCCTAATGGGTCTGCATCCCAAAGAATAGTTCTGCATGGCTGATGTGTGGGAACTCACTGTGCCAGATTTGATACACATGACTAAACCATCCTTGGCTGACATAGGTATCAGCCGTATGGATAGCAACACTTACAGATAACACACTATAATGAGTGGATTCCCTATACACAGCTGGGTATTGCATGCATCTGCCACATGCAATAGCAATGAATATTGTCTGAAGCATCTGCAACTGATGTGTGAATTAAGAAGTGATGCATTATAATGACTGGTGCAGCAGTATGTGAGACTGATGGCAGTGCATCAACTATGCACCATGTGCATAGAAACTACAGCAGTGCAAAGTCTAGTGTCAATGAGTGAGGAAACTGTCACTGTGATATTGTTCACATACTAAACAATGCATGGGGCATCCTCTATAAACATATGTTAAACCTCAAGATGTATCACATGATCACTGCCCCCCCAACATTGCCAGTGAAAATGTTATACGTGCATGAGATCCTGACATACATGTGTGTTCATGCAAACTTTCAGATGGTAATACTGATGTGATGTGGTGGTGCGGCCGTGATGCTCTGAAGTTCAACAATAGCTGTACCTACGATACAATTGGACTTCATAGGTTCATAGGATAGTACTAGGCTAATGTTACAAGATGACACAAAAGCCTAGCCATATTTAACACAACTTTTACAATTGTAAATATATATGTGAACAACGTTCACACAGCTATGAGTCTATTCTATGTTATCTAAGACCAACTGCCTCTATCCATGAGGACATGGGCATAACACCAGGAGGACAATTCCAATTATGCATCCATTGATTAGGTTGCACTTGAAGAAGATCAGGAAAGGCCTTTGCTTTACATGAATAGGAAGCGTGTTCCAGAGAAGTGATAGTATATAAGAGATGTATCTATGTCTCCTACATGATTTATTATGTCAGAGGCTAAGTTAACATTCTTGGAACAAGTGACCCTCATGCAGTTTGCTTTACCAATGTGCAACATTTCCATCAGGGCCAAATTGGAGACTGCCCTGTAGGCCAGGCAGAGATCAGCCCTTAGCAGCTTATACAAAGCTGAATACAGTGATAGGTCTTTCAATATTTCCATGTAAGGCCTGCTTTTTATACTTTCTATCTTCCTTATGCAAAAACTCTATGGTTGCTCCAGCTGTTGCAGATGTGCGGTGAGGTACATGCAAAAGCGTGCACTGTGCTCAACTACTTTTGTGGTGAGGGCTGACTACAATGGAATTATAATGACCTTTGGCCTGGATCCAATGCCCATACTTATGAGTTGTGCCATGCAGAAGGGATTTGTCACCACTGTAGACACATGATAGTTGAACTTCCAATTGCTATCTACCCGAGTACCCATATTACATAACACTGGGTCTACTCATAGGTGTGTGCTGTCTATATTTTAATTAAATTGGGTATTTACTTTCCAAAAGGGAGAATTTATGCTTTATTGGTCATTTAGTGGGTCTCCATGGCTCTGGCAACATTCACTTGTGTGAGTTAATACTTTCTGCAGTATATTAATAGCATTAGTGGATTCACGGTTTGTCTAAAATTTGCTGTCATCTGCAAAGTTGGTCAGACAAAAACTAAGTTTGCCTTGAATTTTGAGAATTAAATACTGAACAGGAAAGGGCCTAGTACAGATCAAACCCTGTGGTACTGTCCTGGTCACTGACCTCTTGTTAGAGGTTAGTTCACACACTTTGACAGTATGTTTCATATCCATGAGCCATTTGTCTACCCACTTAGTGATGTAGGGGTTTATGGCCAGTTGATATATTTTCTCTGTAATTCCTGAGTGTGGAATTGTGTCATATGCCTTGGCCAGGTCAAGTTAGGCAGGATACATAGTCTTTTCCTCATCTGTGGCCTTAGTGGCCTTCTCAAAGAAGTCCACTATATTTAGGGTCTATATTAGATCACCAAATGCTTAGGTAAGCGAATGGTGATTAATCAACCCCATGTAAGTGAAAGCTTACAAAAATCAAACTGTCAGAACAGCGATTTTTTTCCCTTGGAAAAAAATCGCTGTTCCAACAAAAAAAGAAAGCACATTAAAACATGAAATTAAGTGGGGGGCTTCATACCCCCACCCTCCCTACTTAAATATACCAACTCTGAGACCGAACTACAGTGCTGAAAACAGCAAAGTACCGAAGAGGCCAAGCAAATTCTTTCCCAGGGAAAGAATTCGCTTACATGCAGCTTCGAAATTTTGCCATTTCAGTTTTGTCAGTTCGAGCAAGATGCATTCGAAAACATGCGTCTTCGGTCTGCTGATAGGAACCCTAGACTTAACAGACATGTTCTAGCTTTAATGAATCAAAAATGGGTTGGGTACACAGTTGGGGGCTTACCTATATCTTTGTTGATAAGGTCCATGATGATTCTTTCCATTGCTTACAGATGAGGCTAGTCAGACTTATGTGCATATAATTCCCACTGTTGGGTGAAGGTCCCACCTTTTTCAGACAGTTGACTGCTGCTGTCCACCATTCTGCCAGAACATAGCCTGTCTGGAGGCAGTGGTTAAATAGTGACCTAACTTTGTCTGCTAGTTCAGGTTTTAAGTTATTGAAAAGGCAAACTCGGATGTTGTCATGGCCCATTGAGTTTGTGTTTTTATTAGAGTGTTTATAAATAAGCTGCTGTCTTGAGAAAATAAACTTATTAATGTCTGCATTTATACTTGGGGTGACAACCAGAGGTAACAGGAGGGGGTGAAGTTTGATACAAATTTGTCAGCTATCAAGTTGTCTGTTGCCTCCAATTGAGTATGTGTGGTGCCATCCTCAACCATCTCTCCATCTCTGCACATAGTTGTGTATTCCCCTTAAGATTTTGTACCTAGTTAAAATATGATTTGTGACAACATCTCCAAATACAATCTTGGATATGCATTACATGCCACACAGTCATACAGCTCTACATATTTCACGTCATTACATCATTTGCAGATCCTATGCCTATATCATTAGAATGGTGTGTGAAACGGTCCTGATATCACATATGGACACATTACAAATAAGGTGGATGTGGTTCATGCAGAACACTTAATGACACAAATTCTTTTTTTAAAACACAGCTTTATTAAATTGAAATATATAAGAAAACATTATATTGAGTTATGTACAAATTTGAATATGAATAATAGTGTAAATGAAAATTTAAAAAAAAACAACAAACACACAAACTATTTACAACAACATTTTCCACAAGTACAAGTTAATAAATTGGAAATACTTTTAAATAGAATTACAATAATGTTAAATTATCTAACAAATCATATACTTTTTTCCAAATGTTGCATACAGTAGTATTCCTAGAGGATCTCGCTCTATTGTTCAATATTTTTAAATTACATACTTCAAAAAGTAAAATTTTGAATTCATTTACTGAGCAGGGAGACTTAGACTTCCAGTTTCTTGCAATAGCTTTCCTGGCTACCAATAATATAGACCAGGGTAAAGGCTGATTAGTTTCTGTAATACAATTTGGAACAGGAGTGTTAAACAATATAAGTGATTTTGAGAGCAAACATTGTCTGTAAAAATAGCTTGTAGAAAGATATTAATGTCATTCCAGAATTTATTTCTATACAATCATATACCATATGAGCCCAATCCACATTAACTTCTTTATTACACCTCCAACAATTAACATTCTTCTTATTAAATTTACTTAAAGCAAGTGTGATGATAAAAGATCTATGCAAATATCTCCATGTGAAAATTTTCCCTCTTAGTGATGAAGTGGTTACACTAGCTGATTGTAATATATGCAATTTGTCTTTGTCTTTAGGGGAATAATTGTTTATTAAGGAAAAAATAATTCTAATTATTATCTGATGTATTATCTAGATCTAGTTTAATTGCCTTATATAAGTGAGACAAAATGTTCCTTGTCTGGGATTTATGATTTATAGACAACACCATATACTGAATTAATTTAGGTACTGGACTTTTAGTTATTAAAGTCATAATAGAATCAAGGTTATTTAAGACATATTCCTACTGTCACGTAGATTCAACCAAGAAGATGTATCAAATTCCTATACATTTTTCAGTAAGTTAACGGATTTCAGGTCATTATTAGATGTCATTTGGGACCAAAAAATTGCATTGTTCTGTTGAAAGGAATACATTTTTGAATACTCAAAAGAGAAAATAGCATCTAACATGTAAGATATATGAAATAGAAGGAATAACCAGTCTTTATACGAAATGAATTTATATGTATAGTTTCTAAAAGATATCAAAAGAAGGGTTACATAGTTAGATCTAAAAATTTGAGAGGAATAAGTTGAGAAGTAATCTTTTAAGATCCAAGTAAAAGTGTTATTTAATAACATTAATTTATGTGATTTATTATTGTTTATCATATTACTGATTAATGTTTCTAGACTATTTTTCCATTTAGCAGTGTATTTGGTATCTATAAGAAGGGAAATTGATTTAGCCATCGTAGAAACTGAGTAGATTTCCAAATTAGGCAAGGCTATACCTCCATTTTACCAACTTTTCATATGATAAGATAGAGCTATTCTAGGTCTAATAGGGAACCATAAAAATGTATGTATCATAGAATTAAATTTCTTAATTATTGAGCTATGTGGAGGTAAAGAGATTGATTGAATAATATAAAGAATTTTGGGTAACAGGATCATCTTTATAATTAAAAGTTTTTCATCCATAGAAAATTGGATTTTATTCCATTTTTTAATGAGACTTTCTATTGCCAACAAACTTTTATTGCAATTTATTTGAATGATTGTTAGAAAAATATGTATTAGTAATATGCTTAGTACATTTAAGGTTTGAAAAGGGTTAACACATTTATTCTATTTCACACTGCATAAATCTGTGCAAACTGCAGAAGCTTTCCAATTTTGTATTGTTATGAAATATGCGCAGTTATAATCTTTGCTTATGCTCTGGAAATTTACAGGGAAGCAGATAATTTCTGCTTGTGTCAGGAAAATAATAAATAGATGTATCACTTGTATTAATGTTATGAGATTTAGACAAGGAGTTCTGCTTATGCTGTGAGAAAATACAGAGCTGCAGAAGCTACTGATAATAAGAACAAAGACTGCTTGAAAATAAGAACTGCAATCAGCGTTTACTTGTGTCTAAGCTAGAAAAGTACCTTGAAATGTAACACATGTATTAGAACTACACAATAGAAGCTTGTAGCGGGCTAAAGCCCCCAAGGTCAGGTTGTTTTTATCAAATGTTTTTCATAAATCCAGTCATGTAAGCAGAAAATCTGAGTAACATCTGCTGTAGAACAATACAGAAAGTTGTGTTTAATTACATCAACTATAGAAAGAAATGTTTTGTAGAACAGTATAAGAAGAGCATACTTCCTGGTAGTAGTTAGGCAAAATCCTGTATTTGCATGTTTTTGTTTCCTTGCAGCAAGTAATTAAATGCCATATCTGAACCTTGCGTGAATTGGTCTTTGAAGTTTTTTTCTTTGACAATTATATTTTTTATGTTGTTAGCAATTGCAATGCCTAAATAAAATAATTCATCAGATTGCGCCTGATATTTTTTGTAAACTTCCTGCAATTCAGGTTTTTTTAGGGCCAATTGTTAAGATTTTAGTTTTATTGTTATTAAAGGTTAAACCTGATTTTTTTTTCAATACTCAGCATCTTTAAAAAGAACATGAATAGATGTATTATTACCACCCAGAGTAATAAGTATGTCATCTGCAAACATTTGTATTTTGGAAACTTCATTAGGGCTTAACCTATATTCTTCAATGTTTTCATCATATCTTATCAAGTTAGCCCAAGGTTGCATAATCAGTGTGAGCAGTAAGGGAGATAAGGGGCATCCTTGCTTGGTTCCTTTAATAGCTGGTATATTTTGGGATATATTTGTGCCTATTTTAATATGGGCTTGGCTGCCCTGATATAATCTCGTAATTAAATTTATAAAAGTATTAGAAAAGTTTAATTCCACTAATAATATAAATAAATACTCCCAATCTATTGAGTCAAAAGCATAATTTATGTTAAGACTAATTAAAGTTAATTATTTAGATATTTAACTGATTCAATTAAGGATAGAATTATTTTAATATTATTGTAAGTGTTTCTATTTACTATAAATCCAGTCTGATCATCTTCAACTAATGTGGGTAAAACATTTTTTAGTCTGTCTGCAAAAACTGTTTTTAATCAATGTTTAGTAAAGAGATAGATCTATAGGATGAAAATTTAACAGGATCTTTATTAGTTTTAAAGATAGGGGAGATAAAAGTATATTTCCATGATGGAGGTATTAAATTATTATTTTGGGAGATGTTATAAACTTTATGAAGCAGTTTTAAGACATTATTTAGTAATATCTTAAACATTTATGGGATAATACTGTTATTTCCTGGTGCTTTATTAAGTTTTAATTTAGTGATCTGGGATCGAATATCTTTAAAGGAAATAGGTCTGTCTATAAAAGTAGCTTGCTCATTTGATAGTCTTTTTTGTATATTTATTAAGGAAAATTTTGATTTCTTGATTAGAATCTATTATCTTAGGTTGCTGATTTATATTAGTAAAACATTCTCTAAATTCAGTTAAGATATATTATATACCTGAGACTGTCTTTTTCTTTTTATGGGAAAATATTTCATTTATATAATTGAATTTATTTTTTTTAGTTATATTAGCTAATACATTTAGGGATCTAGTATTAGTGGAGAATTTTAAAACTTTAAAGTTTTCTAAAATAATCATAGTTTTATGGTTCAGTATTTCCATATATTTATTATCCAAAGAATTTATTTATTTTTTATCATTTTTATAAACATCTTTCTCTTGAATATGTTTCAGAGAATCTAACTTATTTTGTATGTCAATTAATTGTTCACCCCAACTTTTCCTCATTTTGTGATACCAATTAATAATTCTCCCATAAAGATAAGCTTTTAAGGGATCCCATACAAAAGTTTCAGAGATATTGTTGATGTTATTTTGTTCTATAAAGTTCTGAAATTCTAATGTTATAAATTCTTTAAAATCTTTCAACGTGGTGATATAAGCAGATATTCTTCTTATTTGAACTTTACAATGTGGATTAACTAAAGATTCAAAAATTATTGAATTGTGATCCGATAGAGGGCATGTAATCAACTTGGTACTAGTTAAAGAATGTACTAAATCATTAGAAAATAAAACTCTATCTATCTTAGAGTGAATATTATGTCTATGTGAAAAAAGTATAAGCTAAATAATCAGAATCAGCAAAGGTATGTATATCTTTCAAGAGGCATGTTTCAGAAAAATCTTTCAACAATTAGGCTGAAGCTGTAATTCTTCTTTTATTATAAGTTGATTCTTTATTATCTAAAATATAGTTAAAATGCCCACTATTATTACATGTCCCTTAGAAAGTTGTACTATATGATCAAAATATTGTTTTACTGTATTGGTACCTATTCCCGGAATCCAATATAGGTTTATTAAGGTATACAATTTGTTATTATATTGGACAGTAACAAGACAAAACATTCCTTTATTATCTTTATAAGTATTAATAATTTTTGGACATGGTAAGGTGTTGTTCCATAAAATGGCTACTTCTCTCTTCTTTTGAAAATGTTCTGAACTTACCAACACTTTGTGTAGTTTGAGATATTTAAAGAAACTCCCCCTCTTATTTGGATCATTTAATCCATTAATGTTAATTGAAATACTGTTTAATGAAGTCATTCAGTATTATGTTAATGAAAAGGAAATATTTTTACCAAAATCATAAGCTATTAATGAAAGTCGAAGGAATACTTAAACATACACTATTTATAAGGTAATGTAGTAGCATTGAAAAAAGTAAATGTATGTGATTTGCTTTTTCAAGTGTTGTGGAAAATGTCAAGAAAACTAATAGTAAACTTTTATAGCTTAAACTAATAACATCATAATGACCCCATCCCTTCTAGAGTTTAATACTCCCAATTCAAGTGACATATGATCACTCAAATTAACCTTCTAACCAGTAGCAACATCTAATCATTGTCTGTCTGAGAAAATACTTACTCTAAATAAGACTGTTTTAGCTTCAAGAAAAAACTAATAATATATATCAAGAATCAATAAAAAGTGTATTCATGTTAATGGTACATAAAAAACAACCATATGAAAATTACTCTGTAAGTGTTGTGTAACACTAATAAATATCTTCTAATGACATATCTTATAATTTCACTTTCAGTAACCATCAAGGAAAAAGGAGAAAAGAAAAATCATTTCCATAGTGAGCAATGTAGTTAATAAAGACATATAATATGTCAAAGTGTCACTTATTCAACCATATACTCTGCAAATAATGATATTATTATCTGAGAAAAGTAGCTGTAGTATTAATTTAGCCCGTTTCTTCAGTCTTAATATCTTATAGAAAATAACAGCACCTAAAATACTGGGTATCATCAGAAATGAATATATAAGTATATATAAAACATATCAGATGCTGAAATGCTATTTGCTTCAGAAGTATTATAAAACAATAAATTGAAATGGCAGATAAACTTCTAGACTTCCTGTTATGTCTCTTTCTGAAGATTTTAAAATAACTATTACAACCACATCTAACAATTAATAATTAACACTATACTAGTATATATCAAAATGACTGCTAATGAAATATACAGATGAGCTCGAGTACAATGGGTCCTTATTAAGTGTCAGAATACCTAAAGCTAGAACAACATAATCTATAACTGTGAAGATAACAACATTGTCTACAGTGACTAGCACACAACATAGATTAAAGATTTATAAAGGTGGGTAACTATCAAACTAACTGTAAGATGCCCAGGCAAAAATAAAGTAATACATTAAAAACTGCACAAGTAGTAGTCTTGCAGACACCATATATAGATGGATAGAGTAATTTATAATGTTAATAGTATCTTTTGGTCTGTCAAAACATTATAGCATGGCCATATTATAACAACATGACAATCATGGCATTAAACTGACCAATAAGTATTTTTGGTAATTACTAAATTAAGCAAAAGGAAGTGTTATTGTTCTAGATCAAGAAGGAATCATTTTCAGTTAATGAGACCTTTTAAGCAGTTATAACATATATTTATTAAAATGTATAACAAAGGCTTATAAAACAAATATTGTGCAGCATGAGTTCACTCAGTCTCAGAAAAACGTTTCTCTGAATGCTTTAGTTTTAAACTATATAACCCTGAACAAGCATTTATTTAGGTAATCTACTGTGGTATCATCAAATGAAGCCATTTCTGCCAAATGCATTACCTCATTAAAATAGAGTAAAGTAAGTAAATACAATGAATTTGATTATAGATAATGCTGTCTTGGTATCCTTCTGCATGCTACCTTAAATTTTAATGTATTCATATTTTTTTCCTTTCATAGGTTCATAGGTTCATAGGTAGATACTAGGCTATCTGCCCTAGGGCATTTATAAGCCTAGCCCAAGTGTATTTCGCTTTTGCCTCCCTATTAGATTTGCCTACTGTGCCTCTGTATAATAGGTCACAGAAGGTAGCCCTTTAAGATTAGTTTACTGTGCCTCTGTCTAGCAGGGACACAGAAGAGATCCCAGGGGTGAATTTGCGATTTCCCATCCATGCGTCTAGATTTCGCTTGAAGAGGGTCAGCGAGGGGCTATGTCTAACATGAATTGGAATTCTATTCCAGAGTGAGGGGAGCCCCTGGGAAATGAATCTGTCCCTCCAGCATGTCTTATTTATTTTTGTGCTGAGGTTTAAGTCCCTGGAGCGTGTAGCTCTAAGGGATTTGGATTTTTTGAAGTGGAGCATGTCCATTAATTCTGGGTTAGACATGGCTTTGTACGTCAGGCTTTGTACGTCATAGAAGGATACTGTATAATATAGATGATGGGAATTGTGCTGGCATCTCATGTACTTATTATATGTAATGTGAAGGATCTAAGAAATTAATTTCTGAAAATGCAAGGATTCAGATACACATTTAAATAATTCTGTCAGAAAGCTGATCAAATGACAAATAAGAGAACCATACTGTAAATGAACTGAACCTAATTAGTATGCCAAAGTTTAAATAATACCCTGATTACCAAATTAAAATAAAAATGAGGTTTCATACTTTATTATAGGCTTCCTGTTCACTGGTTGCATGTATATTGGAGGTCATATCACTTGCGGACGTGCAGGCATTTGCGCTGACTTTCTTAAAGCGTTTGAACATTCCATTTACGTAATCTGGCTGAATTCAAATTCAGGGTTCAACTGGAATATCAAGGCTACATAGTGAAATAATGAAGAAGCAGCCCAGCTGTACGAACATCTCGTGTAGTTAGTCTCTAGCCGGATCTGTACTGGAAACAACTTTTAAAGATTTCTACGGGAAACTGTGAGTACAAACTCACTTTTGCATTTTTTCAAAGCTCAAGCCAACAGTACAACCCATATTAAGCAAAAGGGAGAGCAAAGCTATCCCAGCAATTAAGCTTAACCATAGCAACTCCGGAAGCTCTCCCAAACAACTCTATCACAAACACAGCCCCAAAACACAACCCACTAAGCAGAAAAACAACACATTTCACTCATCTAGCAAATACGGGCAAACATAGAAAGTAAAAGAAAAGGGATACACAAATAAGAGACAAAATACAAAAAAAGAAAGGCATAATTAGCACTATTTCATACCCACATAAACGGCTTCAGCCCCAGCTCAACACAATACAACCAAGTCATTACCTTACAGGCATTACAGCTTAGAGCAGCATTGCTACTTCAGAAACCCAAAGCCGCAACAAAGATAAAAGACAGGAATCAAATAAATAAACACTAAATTGTATAATTAAGTTTCAGCCAAAATAAACTTCTAATCAATATCATAGACACATCAATCAAATCAACACCATTACTTAATTACAGACTAAATATATTATGAGAAGGAAATAGATAATGACTCTTTTAAATTATAATACAATAACTATAATAACATACGAACAAGAAAAAATAATAAAATATCTCTGATCAAAAATTTGTTTTCAATTCTTAGCTGTTGATCAAGTTTCATCTCCCTGGAATTTTGGGTCACTTGCAACTATAAAAAGGAGCAAGTACAGAAAAAAATATATGGGAATGAGGGAGAATAAAAATGTATCCAAAAACAGTTATTTTCTAAGTTTCTTTTTTTGTTCAAAGGTTTTTCATGCTCCATTTTCTGGAAGTCTCTTTAAACTGGCATTAGCCCATTCCATGTCTTGAAATTTGTCTAATAGCTTGTTTGTTTTACCAAATGAAAGAGCTGTGTCTAAGTCTTCAACAATTTTAGATGTATTCTGGTAGAAATTTTTCAGTCTTGCAGGAAATAATAAATGGGATATTATTTGATTCTTTTTAAGTTCTTTTATTAAGGGCAAGAAGGTATTTCTCTTAGATATTGCTACAGGAGAATAATCTTTGTCGAACGTACTATATTTTCTTTTATTTTAGTTGGTGATTTTGCCCAGGCTGTTTTCAATACTATTTCCTTATCATGTGATGAAAGGAATTTTACAATCACAGATTTAGTAGAGCTAGTTTTGCTGTTTTTAGATGTGACCATAGATCTTTGTGCCCTTTCAATACCATAAAAAGGGCTTCAAGGAGTTCCAGGATTTCTGGCAACCAAGATGTCAAGAACTTTTCCATGTTGTTTTCTTCTATATTATCAGGCAATCCAAAAATTCTTATATTACGATGAGATCTGTTTTCAAGATCATCTACCTTTGATTGCAGTTGAGTATTTTGTTTTAAAAGAAACTCAATATTATGTTCACTTTCCTGGATTCTGGTGTCCATATCTTTGACAGCTGTGTGAATTTTCTAGATGTGTTCTTTCTGTTGTTTTTGGTCTTCATGAATAATGTCCATTTGTTGTGTACATCTCTCTTTGAAATTATCCAGTTTCAAGTCCATTCTGTCCATTTTGTTTGTTAATTCTTGTATATTAGTTAGCAAGGATTGTATTTCCTTTTTTAAGATAGTATCCTGATGTGTAGTTTTAGAGAAGCTCATTCTTTTGACTAATAGAGATCAGAGTTTCACAGCAGTTTTTGACAGGAAAAAATTATAATTTTCAAAAAAATGTTTATATACTATCTTTTTATATAACAAGAAGAGTCAGAAGCTTAAAAATATCGACAGTTCAGATAGTTATTTTCTGAAAAAGCTATTTTAAAAAGTTTGAAGAGACAGAGCTGAAGAGAAGTGCTGCTACACAGTGCTCTTCATGGCCATGCCGAATGACACAAATTCTGACAGTAACACAATGCTGCTGGGCAACACCTGAATAATAATAATAATAATAATAATAATAATAATAATAATAATAATAATAATAATAATAATAATAACATTGTTTTAAAATTGTTAATTGATTTGATTATTCAATTAATCTCAACCAGAATCAGTATATAATGTGATGCAACTGGGTGTTCTGTGTTCATTCTGATGAAGTTGGTGACGAAAATGGATTTATAATAAAGCGTTAAATTTGTGTTACTTGCGCTTGTTATTATATCAGTCTGCTATTTCAACTGTTCAGCCTCAAGAGATTTGGAGAACTCATTGGTGTTTGCCTTGGTCCAGTGGTGTCTTTCTTTTGTTTACTGGTTTCGTGGACACCTTCCTGTGTTCGTTTATCAGTTTGTGAAAAGGATGGATCTTTTGGGCAACTCCGGTTCCAATTCAGGAAGCTCACAACGAAGCTCCGAGTTAGGTGAATTGCGCAAATTGGTGGGTCAGCTGACGCAGCTCATTGGCCTCCTGACTCCTTTGACCCAATCAGTTTCAACGCTGGTAACGTCGCTACCTCCGAAGGATAACCAGGAAGCGGAGAGTAGAGTGAGGAGTGAAACTGAGCGTACTATTCGTAAGCAGACCACGGAGAGCAATAGCGAAACACAGAACAGCCTCAATGACACACCAAGACTGTTTGACAGAGTATTACATGAAGGAAGTTCGCCTGTTATAAACGAAAACGCTGGCACTTCTTGACTTAATTGAGCAAAAAACAATGGCAATGCCTTTGAAGGTACTCAGAAACTCTTTGCTGATATTTTCACTGCTAAATATGATTTTAAAAAGGATACGACAACTTTAGTTAACAATGGGACATACAAAACAAGATTAGAGGACTTTGAATATTTTTTACATAAATTGAAAATGTTACAAATGGATAACTGTTATTTAAAACACTGTCTGTCATTAAACATTATACCTAAGGGACTTAGAATTTGTAAGTACCCTAATAATGTAGTGGATGGCAGCGATTTTCACAATGATTTGGTAATGGCCTTCGAAAAATGTGGTGTGGAGATTATGAGGGCTATTATCAAGAATAATGATTGTGAAATTGAAAAACTTAGTGTGAGAATAGAACAACTGAATCATCGTATTACCTCTGATCTTATATACACTATTGAAGAGGAGAAATTAAAATATTTCAAAGTGCTGAAAGATATTGAAGCCAAATGTTTTGAAGTACAAAATAGGAAATATAATAAAATAGATAGGGACCTTAAGGAATATAAAAACAGAACACACTATCCGAAGCCCAAAGCCATAGGTAGGAATTTTAACTGGTACCAAACTGGAATTCAGGAAAATGATGAGGTGTTTTTGGGTAATGATACTTATGAAAATGAATTCCCTCCATTAAGGAGATCGGAAAGACTTAGGTCTAAATACAACACTGACCCTAACCCAAAAAACTACCAGGGATACCAGAGGAGACCTCAAGTGAGGAATCCAGTCAAATGGAATTAACGAACCAGATTAAGAATACTGGGTTTAAATGGACCCGTGGTGATTTTTCTATTTACAATTACTCTCCTTCATTTACTATTACTGATGTCACATTTAATTTGTTTTCTAAGGGTTTTGGGTTTATACCTACTAGTAAGACAAACATTTTCAATTTACTTATAGACCTGAAACTGTTTATTAGAAAGAAGAATCTAGAATTAATTTTTCAAAATACAAATGTCTCTATTCCCACTAATGCCCTGAGGAGAAAAAGTACATTTAACCCCCCCATACACCCTCAATTAAGAAATTTAGAGAATGTCCTAGAACACAATTTTAGAAAATCTCTTACAAATAATTATGTGAATTACAACCTTACAATAGAAGAGAAAAACATGTTGGATACTATTGGCAAGGACAAGACCCTCCGGGTAATGAAACCTGATAAGGGAGGGGGGGTTGTATTCATGGACCAAATACTATATGAAGCCAAGATGTTAGATATACTTAATAATTCAGACAAATGCACTAGAGTGTCTCTCAATGAGATCAATATAGCTTATAGGAAGATTTACTTATTATTGAATGATTTACTTCTGGATGGTCTCATAGACACAGCAACTTATAAATATTTACATGTTGACAAGCCAAGGGTGCCTGTGATTTTTGGTATTCCAAAAATTCACAAAAATACCAATGACCCACCATTGAGAGCAATAGTTTCAGCAGAGGGTTCAGTCACAGCACCCTTGGCCAAATACGTAGATGAGAAAATAAAGCCTATTGTTTCCACCAACCAAAATATCCTGAAAGACTCATGGGATTTACTTGGGAGGCTTGAACACTCATTGTTTTCAGAAGGATTGTCTTTCGGAACAATGGATGTAGTGGACCTCTTCACCAGTATACCTCATGATACTGGTTTGGATTGGTTCGAAGAAATGTTGGTGGAATACAAAGGGCTTACTAATGATGAGTTTAGAATAGTATTGGTACTCATGGAAGTCATTTTGAAACACAATTTTATTTTCTTTGCAGGAGAATACTACCAACAAGTAAGGGGTGTAGCGATGGGGGCACATTGTGCCCCCACCTACGCAAACATCATTATGGCATACTGGGAAAATAAGTTCCTATTGAATTCTCTATATAAGAACAACTGGGTTCTTTATGGTCGATTTCTTGATGGCCTTTGTTTCTTATGGATAGGAGATGAAACAACATTCTGTGACATGGTAGATCACCTCAATAACACTACAACCTTTTAGAAATTCACATATAGGTTTGATATTGACACTTTGAACTACTTGGATATTTCCATTGAGAAAAAAGATAACCATTTTGTTTCAAAGGTATACAGGAAGGATACCTTTTCAAACTCCTACCTCCATTTTAGCAGCTCACATCCCCTCTCACAAAAAAGAGGGGTCCTTAAGGGGCAATTTGTGAGAATTTCGAGAATGTGTTCTGAAGATAGTGTCTTTATGGAGGAATGTGAGTGGTTAAGGGTTCAATTTCAGAACAGAGGGTACCCCGAAGACCAAATAGAGGAAATTTCCAAAGAAGTGTCTTTAGCTAGAAATTCCAGGTTTGCCCCCATACTAGGTTGTGGTGGTGAGATAACTTATTTTTCAAAAGAACAGAGGACTGAAAACTATAGTAATAGTTTGGTAACTACTTTTGATGGACAATCTAGTCTTGTCATAAAAATTATGGAGAAAGAATGGTTAAATTTCTCCAAAATATCCGATTTAACTAACATTTTTTCTGAGACCTTGAAGTTTGTATACAAAAAAGGGAGAACAATAAAAAATTATCTTGAAATGGGGCACATGGACTTGAAATCCAACACGTCCATTAACAAAAATAATAGTAAAAAAGGTTTATTTAAATGTGGGGCATGTAACTATTGTAAATATTTACTAGCTGGAGAGAGTTATTACTTGAAGCATAGGGATAGGAGATTGTTTTTAAACTCATTTGTTAACTGTAATACCTGTGGTATTATTTATTTAGCAGTATGTACGTTCTGTGGTTCATTTTACATAGGCAAGAGTGAAAGAAAACTTAAACAACGCATTTATGAACATTTGTATGAGATCAAAACAGCTAAAGAAAGTAATGCATTGTATAAACATTCTTGCCTTTGTATAAAATCAAATTTTCAATTTTTCGTGCTTGATGTGGTAAAGACAGATGCCAGAGGTGGTATGTGGGAGACCAGGGTGGAGTTCAGGGAACTCTATTGGCAGGTTGTCTTGGATTCAAACAAGTTACCTGGTCTTAATGAAATGGTTTTGCTGGCACCAATACTTAAAATGAGAGCAGCTAAACTTTAAATTATAACTAACAAATTTATAGAACATAAGGTTTAGAAGTATACCACAGTCATCAGCACAATTTGTTTAATATATTAGAAAAACTTTTAAAGTGAATTCTGTTTGTTATTTAATTGTGGTTTTTTAAAGTGGTTTTTACCTTTTAACATTGTTTTAAAATTGTTAATTGATTTGATTATTCAATTAATCTCAACCAGAATCAGTATATAATGTGATGCAACTGGGTGTTCTGTGTTCATTCTGATGAAGTTGGTGACGAAAACGGATTTATAATAAAGCGTTAAATTTGTGTTACTTGCGCTTGTTATTATATCAGTCTGCTATTTCAACTGTTCAGCCTCAAGAGATTTGGAGAACTCATTGGTGTTTGCCTTGGTCCAGTGGTGTCTTTCTTTTGTTTACTGGTTTCGTGGACACCTTCCTGTGTTCGTTTATCAACACCTGAGTAATCCTTGTGAACAGCAACACATTTGTGCACAGGATGAATTCCCCAAGGTTACTAGGTGAATCTGAACTTGGTATATGTTTGTGTGTATAACCGCACGACAACATGTGGATGAAACAAGGCGTATGTGCTCATTTAATCAGTATGATGTAATATTGCTGTACTTCACATAGTATTTCATGATGGTAGGTATATACATGCACACCTGTGCCATACTGCAGGTGTTACTGTGATGGTTGAGTGAGAACTGTAGAGAGTGTTGACATACTCTATAACAAGAACAGATGCCTTACTAAGGCAACAATATATATAGCATCATCCCACGGCAACAGTCCTCAGGAAGCATATTACTACATCTGTTATGGAAGGGACATGTAATAAAATGGCAGCAGTGGCCATCAATAACTTTCCTCAAATCACAGAGTAGAATACACTGCTGTAGGGTTACTGTACATCTACACCTCAACACAGCACATGTGGATGACAGCAACGTTGACGTGAAATGTTCATAGGGTCATAGGATATTACTAGGCTAATGTCCAACATCACATAAAATCCTAGCCATTATTATACCATTTCAATTAAAATCACTTTATCTATATGACTACTTCTGCCCATATCTGGATTTCTTTGGTGTATTTCTCTGAGACAGTCACCAAACCTTGGATGAACACAAGTCCATGCATACGGCCTACCTGGACCTGGCCAAGGCCTTCAACTCTATTCCTCACTCAGGCATCATTGATAAACTCACCGAGCTGGAGATCAACCTGTATATTGTCAAGTGGGTTGAAAACTATCTCATCGACAAAAAGCACACAGTCAAAATAGGTGACC
The DNA here is from genome assembly GCF_019279795.1 of Protopterus annectens. Taxonomy (NCBI): domain Eukaryota; kingdom Metazoa; phylum Chordata; order Ceratodontiformes; family Protopteridae; genus Protopterus; species Protopterus annectens. Next base: position 834,473,522 of record NC_056744.1, read on the forward strand.
CTTGGATGTACAGCCTAAAACAAAAGGCCTATGGCTGACAAAGTCTGCTGATGATTGCAAACCTGGAGTAGTCATCGAGTCCCCAAATTATGTCAATATCCTACAAGATGGACTTGCACAGATAAACAATTGATGCCAAAGTCATGAGCTAAAACTCAATGCAAAAAAAAAAGCATTATCATCCCCTTTTGGCATGGGTGATGTCACTGCAAATTACCACATTAATAACAACACCCTAAGTATGCAATCAGTGGTGAGAGATTTGTACACACAGGTTGGCAGCAGCCTTTCCTTTGACTACCATGTCTCCACAGTGGTATGAAAGGCTTCCTACATTACCCACCTCATAAGTAAGGGCATTGCATCTAGAAAAAAAGAGGTTATCACCCCCCCCCCCCGTACTCCTCATTCATATGGACAATAACGGAGTACAATGCCACCTTTGGTATGTACATTACCAGGCACCTGCAGCAACTGGAAAGACTTCAAAGGTTTCTTACAAAGAAAATTTGGCATCTTCAGCATATGTTATATGTTCATCTACTGAAATCACTGTTACTATACTCTGTCTTACAGACTACTCAGAGGTGACCTCTGCCTTGCATATAAAGCAATCTCAGGTCCTGCTCTAATGGAAATGCTGCATATTTGTCTCACAGAGGTTACTTCTCCTTTGGAACAAACTTCTAATTGATGTGAAGCAGAGCCCCTCGCTCACCCTATTTAAGCATAATTTGGATGACTGGATGGGAAACTGCAAATTCACCCTGGGAGTTTCAGCTGTGTCCCTCTTGGATAGGGGAAGTACTTGTTGACTTAGTTCCACTTAATACCTTGATATGCTTGGGAACAGGGGTTGTAATGCTGTCAGACTGCACTTTATAGGGGATCACATCATTATTGTATGTTGAAGTAAATGTTTGTAGGAGTTACTGACACAGCTGTGGACATGTATGCCATTCTCATATGTCTTCAGTGAAGCATATCCCCATGTCTTTCTCTTATGTTTATGAATGCCTTTCTATAGTATGGAAGATAACTGACCAATAACCATAGTAAGACATACTAAACACATCTTTACATAGTGCATCAACAAGAAACTGATTTACACGGATGACGACAAAGTGTTAGTGCATGCGTGCTTTCCATTTCATGAATTTAACTTGAACTTGCGAAGTGGTTAGGAGGATACGTTATGGGAGAAATGGCCAACAGATACTGTGCTGCTCATGCTGTGGTTTATATTGGAAATGTTGTGTCAGAAGTTTTATTGCATAAGTAGCTGCTGTTATTGCTTTTCCATGGAGTTAATCAATGAGCAATTGCAGTTCTTTGCTTAAATTAAAAAATAGTAATACATCAGTTAGTTCACCTCACTCTGCACAAGCAGGCTAAGTGGTAATGTGTGCCTGTCAGCACTCAAGGTGGAAAATGCAGCCGCTGCCTAGCGTTCCTTGTGGCAGCAAATGTAAGTTCACTGAAACCCTGGGCAGAGCACAGGTAAAAACAGGGTTCAAATGCACTTCAATCTCTTTTTTTCACAAATGGTGTCATGATGGCATTAGTTAAATAAATGTAAGCAGGACTGCAAATGTGACGGTCATTGACCATAGTAAAATATGTTCCTTCCAAAGTGTTCATCAGTAATGCCCACCTCTATACAGTTGTACAACTAGTAGCTGTTTTCTAGGTCTCACTGCAAATCACAATTTAATTGTGAACACAACTTTATAGAAATGACAAGTGATGGTGCAGCTTTTGAAATGATTATTATTACTCATCAGATATGTTGACTATTTGTGTATGGCCAGATTTGCTGAAAAGTGCATGCAGTACGCTTTGTCACAGTAAGGACATCTTCCACATCACATTAGGTGAAGATTTCATCCATCACCTGAACATGACACAAACAGAATCCTACGGATGATTTGAAAACATTGCACAGTACATGAGCACTAATAAACTTTTGATTTAAGTTAGCATGTTAGCTTTATCCATCAAAACACACAAGTCGGTCAGCAAACACCATCCATCCACCTAACAGATACACACACGTACAGAGGGGTTGGAGTGAGGGCCATCCATCCACCTAACAGATACACACATGTACAGAGGGGCTGGAGTGAGGACCATCCATCCACATAACAGATAAACACACATACAGAGGGGATGGAGTGAGGTCCATCCATCCACCTAACAGATACACCCATGTACAGAGGGGTTGGAGTGAGGGCCATCCATCCACCTAACAGATGCACACAAGTACAGAGAGGTTGGAGTGAGGGCCATCCATTCACCTAACAGATACACCCATGTACAGAGGGGTTAGAGTGAGGGCCAGCCATCCACCTAAATGATACACATAAGTACAGAGAGGATTCACCTAACAGATACACACATGTACAGAGGTGATGGAGTGAGCACTATCCATCTGCCTAACAGATACACAAACATAAAGAAGGGTTGGAGTGAGGGCCATCCATCCGCCTAACTGATAGACACATGTAAAGAGGGGTTGGAGTGAGGGCCATCCATCTGCCTAACAGAAACACACATGTACAGAGGGGTTGGGTGAGGGTCATCCATCCGCCTGACAGATACACACAAGTACAGAGGGGTTTGAGTGAGGGCCATCCATCCACCTAACAGATACACACATGTAAAGAGGGGTTGGAGTGAGGGCCATCCATCCACCTAACAGATACACACAAGTACAGAGAGGTTGGAGTGAGGACCATCCAGCCACCTAACAGATACACACATGTACAGAGGAGATGGAGTGAGGACCATCCATACACCTAACAGATACACACATGTACAGAGGGGTTGGGTGAAGGTCATCCATCTGCCTAACAGATACACACACATACAGAGGGGTTCGAGTTAGGGCTATCCATCCAGCTAACAGATACACACATATACAGAGGGGTTGGAGTGAGGGCCATCCATCTGCCTAACAGATACACACACACATACAGAAGGGTTGGAGTGAGGGCCATCCATCCACCTAACAGATACTTACACATACAGAGGGGTTGGAGTGAGGGCCATCCATCCACCTAACAGATACACACTCGTACAGAGGGGTTGGAGTGAGGGCCATCCATCCACCTAACAGTTACACATACAGAGGGGTTGTAGTGAGGGGATGAATACAAGTAGAGATGAATATGCACCTAGCATTGTTTTGTTTAATGGCACATTAATGGTCACTTTTTTGGTCTGTTACCATTTTTAATCATACATGCCATGTGGCATGTAGTGACTGACATAAGGGTAAAGAAGGTTTAGGAAAGAGAGCACAGGGTTATGACAAGCTGAACAAGGTTAGCTAAATAAGTGTTAACAGTGGGGCTGGATGTCACTTCAGTTACTCATTTTTAGGCAGTAATCAATATATCTCCATGAGAAGTCATAACTATGACAAATTGTAATATGTAGGTGATTAAATATATTGTATGCATTTATCATCACATTAATAAATGATAAGAGAAGCATGCAGAATCCAACCCTTGAAGCTGTTGTCAAAAAATCATCAGTCAAGTGATTTATGTCAACACTCAGTACAGAAGTTGCATTTTATTACATGCAGCAGTCTTAATAACTATCATAGTAAATGTTTCAGTGTACTGCCTTTACTCTGTTTTAAACCTGTGTTCCTTAACGCAATGAGTTTAAGTAATGTTGTGCATTGATAACTGGGCTAGTACAGCCAATGGCAAAAACTCACAAGGTTTTGCCATAGGACATAAAGAGCCATTTACTACCACTCAGCACTGATGCGTGATGCCAAAATCTATGCAAATGCAGAGGACAAAAAGAATGAAGGCTTTATTTTGGACCAGTTTAAAGGTGTGAAAATGGGGAAGAGAAGAAATTGGTGAAATAGGGGGCACTCAGAGGGAACATCAAAGTGGAAGTAATAAAGGAATTTGCAGGAGGGAATTAGGAAACAGCGATTGCTATCCACTTCTTTAACACTGTAACATGGACATGGATAGAAAATGGATAAACCTGGGCTGTCACCACAATACAGATGGGTGACAGTAACATAATCATGTTACATAGCCAATTGTAGCGGTCACGTATGTTGAGAAGACTCATATATGAACTGGAGAGCTATGTATGGGTCAATTTCTTTTTTGGGTGGGTAGGCGCCCATTTTTTTTTTTTTTTTTGCATTTCAAAAAGAGAGGAATGTTGGGGAAGGGCTATAGGAATCTCAAGATCAGGTAGGTAGAGTAGATGAGGAAGCAGGTGCAGACAGACAGGATAACATGACAGACACAGGGAAGGTGATGGACACAAATGTTTGGGAGACACCATTATTGGGGATAGGGGACATCAGAGGCAAATGCTTTTCAAGCGTGGGAACAGGAAGAATCTAGTCCTCACCCTCACAGCTGTCATCACTGTTCTCTTTCTCAATTCCCTGTGAGATTGCTTGATGTGGGTGTCTTTTATGCATTCTAAGGAGAAACCACTCCAGATGACTGGCAGCGATGCCAGTTTTTATCACATCTCACACCATCCCTGGCAGTTCTTGGCAGGTGATGTAATCATTACCTCCACCTATACTCCTGGAGGGTAGCAACGCACCAGTAGATGAGGATGGGCCATTTAGTGCAGGAGCTGTGAAGGCAGTACTGCCTCAGTGCATCCCGGAGGTGCTGGGTGTTGGTGTAGCACCCAGTGGAGGGTTGACAGGCTGAGCTGCAGTGGTTGGCCTACCTCCCTGTGCTGAAAAAGCATTCTGTTTGTTGGCAGAAAAGTATGATGTCAGAATAGAGTGTTGTCATGTATAAAAATGAGAGAGAGACAAGGGGGTGGAGTGAGACAAAAAAGAAAACAGATGGTTAGAACCATTATCTGTCTCATTTAAATTCTTTGTTACAATGAATATACTTGCATTTTATATTAGCTATACAACTTTCCCAATCCAAAAGAGGATTGTAAATTGTTGCAAATAATCCTTGCAATATGAGCAAATTGTATATATGCTTTTAAATATACTAAAAATTAAGTTAACAACATGACATTAAAGTCAGTATTGCTGGAATTAAAAGTAAAAATATTTTTGGAATTTGAATGTATTTGTTTCTTGTGGCAGTTGAACCCACCAAATCTAAATACGCTATTGCACTTCCCAAATTCAATTACCAATAGCTGCAGAAGAAAGCATGCATGTTTGCTTTTATTGTTAAGATCTGGATGTTTATAGTAGTATATGGAAGAGCAGCTAGTTTAATAAAATCATCTTCATTTGTACATACCCCTAGCTTCTCTGAGTCTAATCATTCGGTATGTGCCTCCCTGTTCAATGAAATTTTGTGAGCAACTGTAAAATCAAGAAGGAGAAAAAAGGAGACATGAAAGCATTTTACATACCAGTCCTGTCTCTCAACAGCTTTCCATCACATTTAAAGTTACTTTATCTGTATACTTACACCATTGTGGGATGACAGCAGTTTTAAATTCATCCAGTCATCGGTCGAGTTGAGCCTGCTTGTGCCATTTCAGGTCATTATAATAGTGCCTGCATTGCTCATCAGTGGGTGAGATGCCAGTCACACTGGAGACACCCTTGACTAGACTGTTCCAAGACTCAACCTTGTACTAAGATCGGGTAAAGTTCCTCTGCAGCAGTGTATGGCTGTACTCCTTTACAAGGACTGCAACAAATATTTTGGACTCCTCCATATCCCCCTTTGTGCCCTGAATTTGGCACTGTCCTTCCAGTCTCCTGCCATGTCTCCACAGGTCCTCCAACAACAGTAAAAATGTTTCCTGCAAATTTATGATAATCACATTTTATGGCCAGTGCACAAACCCGTACAACCATGCCAACGCTTGTGTGATATTAAGTGGAGAGAAACATTGCAAAACAAAGGGGGAAGCGAGTTTATGAAATAAGAAGGATAATGTGACACGGGACATTAATTTATGGCATGTGTGTTGCTATACCTGAAAACATACCTCTCAACCACTTAGAGCGGGAAATCTGAACAAAGCCATAAATAAAAGTGGAGCAAAGACCCAGAAATAGGGACATTGTTTTAAATATTGCTCTTACAAACTTAGAAAGTTGATAGAATAACAGTTTTTGCATTAGCATGAATTTTCTGAAGGGTGTGAAGTCTGAAATTCAAATGTCTGCCATTATTTTCTAACTTCCATCTTTAATGATGCCACTAATTTGGCAGAAAAACCACAATTTTATGAAAAATCGACCAAAAACATGAGACAAAAATACAGACATTCTGTGAAAATCTGTACAGTTGAAAAGTATGCCTGACAACACTTTGTCCAATGGTCCACACTAAGTTAAATGACTTGGCTTTTAAGGCATGACTTTGGGGAGATCAGTAGTGTGACTTGAGATATATTTTGTGGGGCCTTACACACGGTTAGAAGTAATTTGTACAATCTGGCATTCAAACCTATGAAAAAGGAAAATACTTAAATTTCCACATAGGTGATTTTTCATCATTGCCACAGAAGAAGTCTTTGACAACAATGTTTTTTAAAAATATACAGTTTAAAGAGTGAGTTGTGCTGTACTTCAGTTAAGCCTGTATGTATCTGTCATGACAAGGTCCTGACATATGCATTCTCAGGTGTGATGCAAGAGTAATGAGTGACAATATACTGGAAATTGATTTACATGTATTACTTTCAGGTTAGTTCTAAGTCAGACCACACAATGCATTCTGTTTTACAGTTATATTTGTGTTAGGGGAGGTGTGTAGATGATTGTCAGTAAACTATGAATTCCATCCCAGATCTGAAAATACATTATTAATTAATTAATCATCATTATCATACTGCACCAGTTCCATGTGATGAACACAATACCATGGGTACACTCAATCAATCTGCTATGCCTAGGTATTGGTATGTATAATTAGCTTTATATTCTAAATTACAGTGGGATACCCTTAATAAAAATGTGCAGTGTGCTGGATTAGACTCCTGGCTCAGCTGTGTTCTGGCCATGAACTCACACCTAGTGCAACAGACAGTGCTAGGTAGCAGGTGTATTTTTTACACTCAGTACTGTCCAGAGTGCTGATGGTCACACATCACCACTTAGCCTGTTTGCACTAATGAAGGAGAATCATATAAAATGTTTCGGTTTTATCCTTAAGTAGCGAATCGTGTTTTCTGACAGTGCAAATGTAATAGGCAATAGTGAACATATACATCTTCTGTTAATACTCATTATGATCCTTCCTCAGTAAAAGTAACTGCTGGTAAACTCAAACCATGCTTTACCTAGCTTATCTGTTGTGTACCTCAGTGTACTTACACCTTGTGCTACACACACACACACAATTAGGTCACAGTTGTAATTTCTGCTGTCATTGCCATCCAAGTTGCTGACTGCCGCTCAATGCCACTAAGTGTGTTGGCACTTCTTAAGGCAACCTACATTACATTTAAAATGTTTATGCATTTAACCATGTTTTCAAAGCACAAATGTAGTATGAACCTATGAACCTAAATGTTAAAGACAAAAAAAATAAAAAATAAACAAAGGTTAAACAACTACACAGCTCTGTATTTGAAACAACAGACTACTGAGATTACAAAACACAGTTGGAGTGACTTATCTCCCTTTCCACAGACACAGCTTTGCAACAACAATCAAATCACGTGCCTACAAGCAATTCACATTTCATCTCCAGTATGAAGAGGTCATACACTTGGACATTCTCAGCTGTACATAGGTTCATAGATAAGTACTAGGTTATTGGCCCTAGGGCCAATATAAACCTAGCCAAAAAGGTACCCTGGTTTTCGTCACCCAAGAAAATTATTTTCCTGTGCCTCTGTCATGCAGAGCCACAGAAGTGATCCCCGGGGTGAATTTGCTATCTCCCATCCAATCATCAAGATTTTTCTTGAAGAGTGCTAATGAGGAGCTTTGATTGATATAGATAGGTAGGTTGTTCCAGAGTATGGGAAGTCTCTTGGACAGGAATCTATCCCTCCAGCATGTTCTGTTTATTGTGGTGACAAGATTTAGGTCCCTAGAGCATGTAGCTCGGAGGGATTGGGATTTCTTTAAGTGGAGCATGTCCAACAGCTCTTGGTTTGACATAGCTTTGTATATTAGGCAGGGATCACCTCTGAGTAGGCGACATACGATTGAGTAAAGCTGGAGTTATTTGAGACGGTCTACATAAGGTATCGGTTTGAGGCCAGTAATCCTCTTTGTGAGGTATTTCTGTGGCCTTTCTAGTTGTTGTAGATGTCTTGTGAGGTACATACCAAAAGGGTCGTTGTACTCTATAATGGGTCTAATGAGTGACGAGTAGAGGGGAACAATGACCTCTTTTTTCCTGGATGAGAAACCTTTTGTGATGAGGTGTGCCATGTAGAAGGATTTCCTGACTACTGTGGTGATGTGATTATCAAAGGAGAGACTACTGTCCACCTGTGTCCCAAGGTCTCTAATCACACTTTTGGCATTAAATAGACTACCACCTATGTAGTAGCTCATGGGTACAGTGTCTTTACCAAAAGGGATGACAATGGACTTTTTTGGCATTGAGCTTGAGTCCATGGCTTTGACACCAGGCATCTGTCTCAGTGAGGCCCTTTTGTAGGATGTCCACATCATTAGGTGTTTCAATTATGGCTCTTAGTTTGCAGTCATTTGTGAAATTCATTAGCCAAATACCTTTTGTGTTAGCCTGTACTTCTGAGAAGTAGATACCAAATAGGAGAGGACCCATGACTGAACCCTGTGGTACTCCACTTGTCATTGGTCTGAAGCTGGATTTGGAGTCTGCTACTTTCACAGTGTGGGTTCTGTCAGTGAGACAGCTGGCAACCCATCTTGTGACATAGGGATTTATACCTAGTTTAGTGAGTTATCTATAATTCCAGTGTGGGGGATGGTGTTGAAAGCCTTGGCAAGATCTAGATAGGCTGTGTGAACCCCCTTACCCTCATCTACGGCTTTGGTGACCACTTCAAGGAAGTCTATCAGGTTTAGGAGACATGATCCACTTTTTCCAAACCTGAACTGGGTGGGGTACAGAGTTTGGAGATTACCAGTGTCTTTGTTTATGAGTTCCATGATGATATGTTCCATAGCCGTGCAGACCAGGCTCATCAGGCTAATGGGGCGGTAGTTCCCAGTGTCCGTGGTGGCTCCCCCTTTGTGGAGTGGGATAACAGTCACTGTGTGCCATTCTGTGGGCAAAAACCCCTAAGTGGTTGTCACTGTTAAAGTGATATCCTCATCTGTTGTGTAAAAATGGTAAAAAGGAGGGATGGAAAGATGAATGGAGACAGAAGGTGTGAAATTCTTAAACAAAATTTCAGTTGTTTAAGAGTCTTTCTAACAATTGTGTCAATGTGTTAGAAGATAGAGCAGGGTCAGACAGAACTCCTAGATATTCCTGATATCTGAGACAGAGGTGTTATCTTTGTCCAGTAGTGTAATAGGTGGATGTTTTTCTAGTTTATGAGAAGTTCCAATAGCATGACACTGGATTTATTTGGGATGAGTTTTAATTTTCTTTTCATAATGCAAATAGTTTGCCTTGTTTGCAATAATCCCGCATGTCTGTTACTTGGGTTCTAGTAGAACAATATTGTCGGTGAACACTACTACATCCAGTTTTTGAAGTTTATAAGTGATATCATTTATGGAAAAGGCACCTTGGGACCTAGAACCCCTATGCTTCTCCCATACTCAAGGAACATGAGGTTGAATAGGAATTGTTCATGCATACCTAAAAGTCCTCTACTGGAGCAACACAGGGGCCACTGTATAGTGTTTAGGCCAAAGCTGAGTTCTTGCAATTTATTCAACAGTAGTGTATATTTTATAGTTTAGAAGATAATTCATGACTAAAATAGTTCTGATGTAATAAGCCTTTCATTTATATTGTAATAACTTTGCAGTATAGATGGCTGCCTAAGTATTAAGACATTTTGTTGGTTGCACAGGAGACCCTAGGTATTTATGTAGTCAAAATTTGCTTATAAAGCTGTTTTTTAAATAATTTTATACTTGAATACAGATTTCAAATTGAATTAAAATTGTTGCAGTTCTTTGAGGAGGAAACTTAGGTAAGGAGATTATGATAGCATGTTTGTATGGAGCAGGCACTATGCCCATTGTAAGAGAACATATGAGTCAGGTTTTACCAGTCAGCTGATTAACTAATTTTCAGAAATGTCCTGGGAAGGCAGTAAGAGCTTTTTGCTTTCTTCTAACATAAACGGCCATTATTGAACTGGTAGCAATTCTCGTTTTACTTTTAGAGTAAGATAAATTAGGGCAGTGTCTCATTGGTAGAATTTTGCTTGCAAAACTTTCAGACATTGCTGCAATGTCCGAAAGACCGCAAAAGCACCTCACCAAGAGGATTACTGGCCTCAAACATATGTCCTATGCAGCCCGACTGAAAAAACTCCAGCTGTACTCAGTGGCATATCACTTACTCAGAGGTGATCTCTGCCTGACTTACAAAGCCATGTCCAACTCAGAATTGATGGACATGCTCCACCTAAAGAAATCCAAGTCACTGCGAGTCACGCGCTCTAGTGAGCTAAACCTCGCCACAACAATAAATAGAACATGCTGGAGGGAAAGATTCCTGTCACAGAGACTCCCCATGCTTTGGAACAAAATTCCTAAATACATTAGGCAGAGCCCCTCACTAACACTCTTCAAGAGAAGCCTTGACGAGTGGATGGGTAACAGAAAATACACCCCTGGGATCACTTCATTGGCTCTGCTTGACAGATGCTCAGTTAATTAATCAATGGGGCAGCAAAAACCGACACACTCTGGCTAGGCTTAACAATTCCATCGGGCAGATAGCCTAGTACCTACCTATGAACCTATGAGCCTATTGCTTCTTTATCTCATTTGATTATTTAAAACAGTAGTTAACCAAAGACAGAGTTGCCCCTTTAGCCGTCTGTGCATTAAGTGGAAAATTTTCTTACATTGCAGTGAGCTTTTTGTTAAAGTATAGAGCTGTATCTGGATTATTGTAGAAGAAAAGTGGTGACCAGCCTGAGGTTTGTAGTAAGTCACCATGGGCTTCTTGGATGGAGTCACTAATTACCCTATCTGCGATTATCTACGGTGGTTTGTTCTGGGTCATAAAGTACCACGATTAAATTATTGTGTATTGAGAACCAATACTATTAGCAAGGACACTGATTTTAGACATCTATTTATAATATTTGTGGGGGTAAGACAAAGGGTACAGATGTTATAGGTAAGATGATTTGCTCTGGTTATTTGTTGAGCCACTGGATATAACCAAGCTGCTATCCAGCAAGTTAGGTAAGGAGGGCATGACAGTTACTTATTGTGAAATCACCTAAAATGATGGTATTGTATGGGACTCCAATAGGGTACGTGTTGGTTATGGTGTTTTATAAATACACTGTGGATGAGCATGGGGGACATATTCCGAGGTGACATACAGGTAAGTATGACACCCTTGAATAAGAGTTGCACGTACTCAGATGGAACCTCTGTAACCATTGTCATAACTTTAATACCAGTTATTATGCCTAGGGAAGTGTTATTTTTGATTTGTAAAAAGTGTAGCTTCCCTAGACTGGTTCCATTTCTGTAACAGTAAGCACCCTACAGAGAAATGATCAGATATCAGATATGGTAATATTGCAGAACATAATTTTAAATAAGCAGAGAAAAAATAAGACGCAGAAGACCTACAGTAATGACTCATCACTCACATTTGGTGTTACTTGCCCAGCTTTTACAATGCTTGAAGTTCCAGATAAACCGCATACATTTTATGGCAAAAACATTGGGAGATCGAGGTAGACTGCAGACATTTCACAACACAAAATTAAGTATTAAAACAAATAATACAGATGCATACACATTTACAGATGCATACAGATTAAAGCACATAATCTCTAATATTATCTAATGTATTTATGCGGGCCACGCTAGAAGAGTCAGGTCGACTGCATATTCTTTCATAACGTAAGTTATATAATACCGATCTAATTAAAAGGTGTATGTATTCATCAGACATGAAGTAATATTCGGCATCTGTCTCTACATTTTATGTATCTGGTAATACTTAATCAGGTTTCTTTAACTCATTCACACCTAACCTTAATGGAATTTCACAACTGCAGACAACTTAGGTGTTCCTGCCTGGCCAGTCATTGCCATTGCAAAACGTCAGAGACTGTCCCTCGATCTACCAATGTTTGTGTCATAAAATGTATGCAGTTTATCTGGAACTTACATACATTTGTTTATAGCCAAGTTGAATCTCAAAAATGATAGTTACAAAAAAAGTTAACATACAAAAGTGATACTGACATGTCAGCTAGACAGTAATTTTTACATACTGCATGAAGTACTGTTATTACACTCCAATATCAGTTAAATGACGTTCTGGTTCAGTGTTACTACAGTGTGAAACCCAAGCTAAGTAAGGCTTAGAAGGGTGCTTAACAAGTGATAATCACCTCCATACTGTTAAGATTGCATCGGGCACTATAGTATCACTGAACCAGGCTGTTATTTAATTGATATTTGATCATAAATAATACCAGCAGAATAAGAAGCAAGTTCATTTCAACTCCATTTCTGTCTACTGTTTACATTCCAGGTGCTAAAAATGTTATTTGGGAATGAACTGCTTCCATTACCCAGGGAATATGTAAAAATGTAAAGCAGTTCCCAGCTGCATTAGACAACACAGCACTTCCTTTTTTTAATTTAATTTAATTTTCTCTAGACAGACAAATGTCCAAACACCACAGAGAATGTATTTATTTATTTATTTATGTATTTATAGCTTGTATGAGGAATCTGTTTTCAGTGGAGTCCTGGGGAGAAAAGCTCCAGAAAATTACAAATTACAGATTTAACATGAGTAAGTTATTAAAGAAATGGAATGTGGACAAATGAAGCAAAATTAAACAAATAGAAAAACACATATTAGTAGAGTGCACATATTGTACAATGCAATAAGAGTAATATTTGCAAACAGTCAAAGTTTTTAACAGTTTAACATATTAGCCCAATGCAATAACAGAAAAAGTCTAAATTTTTTAACAGTTTTGCTAATTCATGCACTTCATTTCTAGGCTACTGAATTGTACCATTCTAGGAGTTATGCAATTCCTAGAGTTTATTAGGGTACAAAACAATGGGAGGCTATTGTGAATTATAGCTTATAGAGAGTAGCTATGGTGTAAGGAGATTATGTGGGGTTTGAGCAAGAGCATTCCCATAGTGAAGTTAGGTGTGTAAGAAGTAAGGTTTTTAATGAAGAGAGGCTGCTGGTGGTATGGATGAGAGGTGGGAGGGAATTCCAATGGTGTGCTAGAGAGAAGGACATTAGATGTTCAATTAGACTTTGGATATTAGTTCTCAAAAGTTTATTCGGTTGGTCCATTTTAAAGGTGGTGGCAAGAGAGAGACAGAGAGAGGGGGTGAAAATACATTTGTGTGCTTGGACAAGTTGAATGTAGATGAGGTAATTGGACAGCTCAAGACAATTCAGTTGGAGTAGGGTAGTGCAGTGATGGGAAGTGGATCTATGACCAGTTGCAAATTGTTATTTTATTATAGCAAGAGAAGAGTTTAGTCTTGAGGGAAGATTGCAGGTTAGTAAGGATAAAGGCACGGTATAGGAGGGATGAGATAAGGTAAGTGTTGGCGAGGGTGAGCCTAGTAGAGGGAGAGATGTAACGGTTGTGGGGGTAAAGCATGCCTATTTTTTTGTGTTTTTTTGATATTTACTTGTAGATGATTATCAGCCTTTAGCTGGTCATCGATCAGGACTCCTAGTAGTTTGGCATTAGAGACTATTTCGAGGAGTATTATTTTGACTGGTGATTGACAATGAGGTTTTATCTAGGGTGGTGGATTTGGAAGCCATAAATATCATGAGTTTAGTTTTAGTAGCACTGAATGCTAGATGGTTGGCCATCATCCATTTCTCACTGGAGGAGAAGGCATCTTGGGTTAATTTAACTAGGGTGGCTATAGAAGAGGCAGAGCAGATTATTATTGAATCGTCGGCATATTAGACAAGGTTGTCATTTGGGATGGCTTGGTAGAAATCATTTATGAATATATTGAACAGAAGGGGGCCTAAAACTGAACCCTAAGGGACACCTGTGGGAGTTTTTGGATAAGGGGAGGTGACTTTTTTCTATCTGACTGCTTGTTGCCTGTTTGAGAGGTAACTGGTAAACCAGTTAATAGAGGGGTGGGATAATTTAGTTTGGAGAGTTTAGTGAAAAGAAGATTATGAGAGATAGTGCTCTATGCCTTACAGAGGTCAAGGAAGAGCGTGGACATTATGTGGCCAGTGTCACAGGCCTTATTGACTGTTTTGAGGAGGGAGAGGAGAGCTGTGGTAGTGCTGTGGCCGGGTCTGAAAGCATGTTGAGTAGGGGTTAGACACTGATTGTTTATGAGGTAAGGTAGAAGTTGTAGATGGATGCATTTTTCGAGAAGTTTAGAATGGGGGATAAGATAGCAATAGATTGAAAGTTTGTGATATTATAGTTATATTATTAGAATTATGACTGGATTTCCAATCACAACTTAAAAGTATGTGCTCTCCACATGGATGCCAAGATTCACCTCTCAGTCTTCACTCTTGAGGTGACTTTGTTGGCACCCATGTGGAGAGCATATAATAAACAAGTTACAGTCAGTGACCCAGTCATAATTCTCTATACTAAACAAATAATTGGATGATATATACATTTACTTCCTATGATTATTTATTTTCTATTTTTTTTTAGTTATTCATTTATCCTTTTTAACTGGGTTAGTCCCACTAGTCTAGTAGTGTCTTTTCAACAGACCAGAGTTGATATTTATATCACTAGGGAAAATTGTGATTGGGCCTTGGTTTAACGTCTCATCTGAAGGACGATAAGGGCAAACAGTTATTAGCATCTCTGTAGCCATAGTAGACAGATGCCAACTGTAGTCTGACTTTGGTTCCATCAGATGTGGTCTTCATTTTACTGCAAACTAGTTTTGTAGATGTCACTACGTTTCTCAGATATTTGTATAATACTGAATGGAATGCACATTTGCATATTTAATTGACAAATAAATGTAAATATCTGTCATTCACTGCTAGCTGCTCACCATCTATCAGTGCAAAGCTTTTTCAGCATTGTGTATACTTTCATTTGATACCATGGATTACCATGTAAACATCCTCTGTTTTAAGTTATTAATATAATTGTGAACATATGCATAAATTAATAATATGTCAAGAAAAAGCATATTTTTTGTGGTAGCAAGTACCACATTGTTGTAAGAATTTGTTCTTGACCTCTGTGGAGACTTAGTATGTGAAATACTAAATCATAACCCATCCAAGTGCACAATGCCAGAGATATGTACAGAAATATGATAATTATGCTTATTAAAATATTTTATTACTGAACAACTATAAACATTTGCTGACTTGTAGTAGGCAGATACCTGTTATCAGTAACAATTGTTGCTGCATTATGTAAGCTTTCATTTGATACCATGGAATACCACATAAACCCCCTCTGGTTCAGGTTATCAATATAATTATGAACACATGCCATACATACATAATAAATCCAGGAAAAAAATCATAATTTGCGTGGTACTAAGTACCACACTGGTGTACTGTGCCATTCATGACCACCCTCAATGTAACCAAATATACATACCATAAATATATAAATGATATATAGTCACATAAATACCAAAATGCGTGTGTATGGGTCTACTTCGTTTGTACGACGTTTCACTACTTCGAAACCCACTTGGTCGAGACCGGTTGTTCGAAGTCCCAAAACTTCAAAAATGAAGTACAGAGATCTCAATACAGCTGTAGTGCAATCTCAGGGTTGGTATATTTAAGTAGGGGGTGTGGGAGGCACAGTCCCCCCACATGAGGGTGCAGGGAGGCTTGCCCCTGCATGTTTTCTGTGATTTTTTTTTTTTTTTTTAGTCAGCCGATCCAGAGACTTGGCTTCAGCGAAAATGCACTTTCATTGAAATGCACTTTTGCTGAAGTGGGCATCTACTTTTCTTTTTCAAAGTAATGAAATTTCAACAAAGGAATGTAGATTCATGTGTATATCTGTTTATCCGTGTGTGTGTGTATGTGTATATATATATATATATATATATATATATATATATATATATATATATAATATATATATATATCATCATCATCATCATCTTCTTTCAGCTGTTCCTGTTAGGGGTCGCCACAGCGGATCATCTGTTTCAATTTCTTCCTATCCTCTGCATCTTGCTTTGTCACACCAACCACCTGCATGTCCTCTCTCACCACATCCATAAACCTTATCTTAGGCCATCCTCTTTTCCTGTTACCTGGTAGCTTCATCCTCAGCATCTTTTTCCTAATATACTCAGCATCCCTCCTCAGCACATGTCCAAACCAATGTAATCTTGCCTCTTTGGCTTTGTCTCCAAACCTTACAACCAGGGCTGAACCTCCAATATACATATTCCTAATCCTGTCCACTCTCTTCACACCCAGTGCAAATCTTAGCATCTTTAACTATGCCACATCAAGCTCAAACTCCTGCCTTTTTGTCAATGCCACGGTCTCCAACCCATATAACATAGCTGGTCTCACTACCCTCTTGTAGACATTCCCTTTCACTCTTACTGGTACTCTTCTGTCACAAATCACTCCTGACACTCTTCTCCACCCACTCCATTCTGCCTGTACTCTCTTCTTCACCTCTCTTCCACACTCACCGTTATTCTGAACTATTGATCCCAAGTATTTAAACTCATCCACCTTCGCCACCTCTACTCCTTGCATCCTCACCATTCCTCTATCCTCCCTCTCAATAAAACACATATATTCTATCTTAGTCCTGCTGGCCTTCATTCCTCTTCTCTCTAGAGCATATCTCCATCTGTCCAGGGTCTCCTCCAACTGTCCCCTACTCTCACTACAGATCACAATGTCATCTGCAAACATCATAGTCCACGGGGACTCCTGTCTGATCTCGTCTGTCAACCTGTCTATCACCATTGCAAATAAGAAAGGGCTCAGAGCTGATCCTTGATGTAACCCCACCTCCACCTTAAATGCATCTGTCACTCCCACAGCAGACCTCACCGCTGTCACACTACCCTCATACATATCCTGTACCACTCTTACATACTTCTCTGACACTCCAAACTTCCTCATACAATACCACAACTCCTCTCTAGGCACCCTGTCATATGCTTTCTCTAAGTCTACAAAAACATAATGCAACTCCTTCTGACCTTCTCTGTACGTCTCCATCAACACTCTCAGAGCAAACATCGCATCTCTAGTGCTCTTTCCCGACATGAAACCATACTGCTGATCATTAATCATCGCGTCCCTTCTTAACCTAGCTTCCACTACTCTTTCCCATAACTTCATGCTGTGACTGTTCAATTTAATCCCTCTGTAGTTACTACAGCTGTGCACATCACACTTATTCTTAAAAATCGGTACCAAGACACAGTTTCTCCATTCCTCAGGCATCCTCTCACTTTCCAAGATTTCATTAAGCAATTTGGTTAAAAACTCCACCATATATATATATATATATATATATATATATATATATATATATATATATATATATATATATATATATATATATATATATATATATATATATATATATAAACACACACACACACACACACACACACACACACAGACAGTCACAGAGCAATATAGGATATACATACACACACAGATAAAGGCACACATTAATCAAAAACAACCAGTGTACATAACACAATTAGTTTTGATAACACTAAATATAAGTATTATAAATGTAAATTTAATGAGGAGGTAGTATAATGACAATGGGGGTTGCTATAATAGTTAAGGTGCTTATCTTACAGACACAAGATTTGAGTCTCATCAACACAAAATACAGAGTTTGATTCTCACCATTAAAAGAAAATTGGCTAGCCTTTAAAAGGTCCACAAGAGCAGCTAGCATAGTTCCTTATGAACCTAAGACATGCCTTATATCATATCTATCCATATCTATATATATATATATATATATATATATATATATATGTATATACACACACACACACACACATATATATATATATATATATATATATATATATATATATATATATATATATGTATATATATATATACACACACACACACACATATATATATATATATATATATATATATATATATATATATATATATATATATATAAACAAACAAAATGGTAAAAGGGACACACAGACAAGCCACTCAGTAAAACCTGGACAAGCTATAGTTTGCATTTCTTTTGGTGGAGCTCCATGGGAAATATGCAAATGAATCTGTCAGAGCACTAAGGGTTTCTTCTACTTAGCTTCTGGATGTCTATGACTTTTTAACTTTGTTAGTCTTTATGGTTATATTTAAGCCACTCAAACCAGATTCCACTAGTTATGGACATACATCCTTTTTATTGACCATCACAATATTACTTAAGTAGATAGTTTGGCCATGTATAGTAGAAACATAGGGTCTTTAAGTCCGGCTGATACCCATAAAGAATAAGGTTACTGCAAAATATCCCGACTAACATGTAAACCAAAGAATAAAAAAGACAGGCAGACAAACCATTCAGTAAACACTGCAAGGAAAACCCAGACAAGCTAAAGTTTTTCACGCTGTGATATCATAAACCTCCTGTAGTGGAGGCCCATGGGATATATGCAAATGACCCCTTCAGGCCATCAAGTGTTTCAGCTACATAGCTGAACAACAGAAATGCTACCATGGATTGAGGTTTGGAATTGTAAATATATTATCACTAACCTTTTAGGTAGTGAGGCTGAAAAAAAACCCAAAAAACATCATTAGTACCTCTGAAGCCATATACAAGTAGGGCATACAGTTTTTAAACAGCATTTAGCACTTTTGTCAGGGAATAAATGTTATTTACTACTTGATTAAATAGTCCAATTGTATGAAGCAGCTCAATTACAAAATTATCATGTCATGCATTTAATCTCTGTGACTTCAAAGTCAGGCATGGAAAACAGCAAGAAGCAGGTCATTGCATGGGTGCCCTGGTGAATAAGAATGCAGACAAATTCCTTCTGCCGCTTAGATACCACAATATCTCACTCATTTATATCATCAATTGAGCAGTAAATGAAGTATACTTCAATAGCAGTAGATTCATAAGTTGTCCTGTAAACACTCAAGCATAAAATCAACAGTACCTTAAATGTGATTTTTATTTACTTATCTTTTGTTGACTGTGTTTGTTCCACTAGAGTAGTAGCAGCTTTTCTACAACTCTTTTCAATAGATGGCATAGAATAATTTACATTCACACGAGCTACCACCAACTCAGGGGGATAGGGCCTCAGCAGTCTGATAAGCAAAAGAAATGCAGTCTGAAAGCCATTTTGAGAGGGTAACCTTAGAAACAGGCAAGCCTTTATTTTTGTCTGAATAGGAAACAAATAATTGATCTGATTTCTGTGGATGTCCAACTGGTGTAGCCTGTATTCAGATTTATTAGAATAATCTGGAAAAAACACTGGTAGCTCAACAGTAGTGTTAAGATTATGTTGTGAACATTCCTTGGGAAGAAAGGAAGGGTTAGTCCTAAGTGAGACTCTATCCTTGTGGAAAACAATGTAAGGGGGTTGAATAGTAAGAGCTTGCAATTCTGAGACCCTCCTAGCAGAAGTTATAGCTACTAAAAATAGTGTTTTCCAAGATAATAATTTCAGATCCGATGAAGAAGAGGGTTCAAATGGGGGAGAAATTAAGGATGAGACAACTACGTTTAGGTCCCAGGGTTCTGGTGGCTGTTTGATTGGAGGCCTGAGAAGGAGAACTCCCTTCAAAAAGGTTTTGTACAAAGAGTGGAACATGATGGGATTTCCCATGTAACCAAAATGGTAATTAGAGATGGCAGCTAACTGAACTCTAACCGTAGCAATTGCAGCTCCTTCATGAAGGATGGACGCAAACAAGGACAAAATAGATTCTATAGGAGCTGTATAGGGATCTAAACTGTGGTTTACAGCCCAGATAGAGAACCTTTTCCATTTGCTAAAATAAAACTTCCTAGTGGAAGGCTTGTGGGAAGAAATCAGAATGTGTTTGACTGAAGGTGAGAGGGAAACACACTTGGCTATTTGTGGAACTGGAGCAGCCATGCTGTCAATTTTAGGATGTGGATGGTAGGATGGAACTGCCCCAATTGACGAATCAGGAGGTCTGGAGATGGTTCCAGAATCCATGGTTCTTTCAAGAGGTAGGGCCACAGGAAGGAAAACCAGATGTGATGAGGCCAGTAAGGAGCAATGAGGATCAGGGTACTCCAACTGTTTTGCTTTCTGTATCACTTTTGGAATGAGAGGAAAAGGTGGAAAGGCATAAAGGAGTCCCGGGGGCCAATTGTGGACTAGAACATCCCTGGGAGACATCCCTGGATGGGGAATTAGGGCAAAGTAGCTGCTGCATTTGGTGTTCAG
Organism: Protopterus annectens; assembly: GCF_019279795.1. Lineage (NCBI taxonomy): Eukaryota > Metazoa > Chordata > Ceratodontiformes > Protopteridae > Protopterus > Protopterus annectens. Next base: position 834,494,055 of record NC_056744.1, read on the forward strand.
GTGTGTGGCAAATAGATCACAGCAAGGCTGGCCCCATGTGTGAAAGATCTCTTTCGCAACTTCTGAATTCAGGGACCACTGGTGAGGCATGAGAATTGCTCGACTGAGTTTGTCTGCTATCACATTGGACTTCCCCGGGATTTGCGTTGCTACCAGAAAGCATTGAGTGGCCATCGCCCATTTCCAAACTCTTAAGGCCTCTCAACAAAGCGGGTAAGATTTGGTTCCCCCTTGCTTGTTTATGTACCACACGAAGGACATGTTGTCTGAATCTCAACTGTCCCGGTGGGAAGAGAACTGTGAAGTGCTTGCAATGCATATAGCACTGCTCTCATCTCCAGAACATTCATGTGTAAGTGGTTCTGCTGAGTACCTTGGACCATCATTCCCAGATAATGTCCCACCCACCCTATCTGGGAGGCATCCATGGTCAAAACTCCATTTTCTTGAGGAAGAACAAGTGGACGACCTGAGAGAAGTTCCATATGCAACCACAATGTCAGATCCTCCTTGCAGGTGTTTGTGATGAGAATCTGATGAGACGGGGGAAGATCCTGCATTGACCGCTGGGCAAATAGTAGCCACTGAAGTACTCTCATGTGCACATGGGCTAGGGGAACTAAAAGAATGGAGGAAGCCATAATCCCTAGGACATGAAGGACTACACTGGCCTGAACTTTGCGACTGTTTAGCAAAGATCTGACTTGGTTGCACAATGATTCTACTCTTTCTGGTGTGAGTCTTGCTGGCATGGTTATTGAGTTTATTTCTTAGGCTAAGAATACAATGTGCTGCGATGGAGATAAGGCTGATTTTTTAGGTTTACTGTGATTCCTAATCTGGTGCACAAGGATAGAGTGGTAGCAGTGAGGAGCCAGTCGTCTAGGTACGGAAACACCTGGAATCCTTGACGTCTCAGGTAAGCCTTTACCACTGCCATGAATTTGAACACTCTGGGGGCTGTAGTGAGGCCAAAGGGCAGTGTTCAAAACTGAAAATGACTGGCTCCCAGCTGAAAGCGTAAGTGTCTTCTGGAGAGCCTGTCCATTTTGATGTGGTAGTACGCATCCTGAAGATCTATTGAGCACATCCATTTGTCTTTCCCGATTGCAGAGTGATCATTCAGAACTTTGATTTCTTTACAGATTTGTTGAGTTTGTTGAGATCTAGAATTGATCTCCAGTCCCGTCTTTTTTGGAACTAAAGCAAATCTTGAGTAAGTTCTGGATCCTATTTGTTGTGTGGGGACTTCTTGGATGACTCTTTTTTTACAGCACTAAGATGACCTCTGATGTTGCACGTTCTAGTTGAATGGGTGGCATGTCTGGAAGAGACTGGTTTACCGGGGGATTGGAAACAAAGGGAGTCAGGTAACCTCTAAATATTATGGTTTGTACCTAACGATCTTGTGAAATCTTTAGCCAGGTGGTTGGGTACTACAATAGACGACTCCCGACTGCCTCCAGTGACGGACAGTTGGGCAACCCCTCAGGGGCGATGGAAGGAATGATCAGAGAAGGTTTCTCTATCTCCCTGGTGTTGTGGACCTCCTCTGCCGCGAGGACGGCATCTTCCATTATATCCTCCCCCTCTGCCCCTAGGGGAGGGTTGACCTTGTGCCTGAGGGAAACCTTTTTGGGATTTATGGAATCACATTTTACCTCCTGTTTGACCCTTGGGATAGGGTCTAGAAGGAAGGGAGAAACAGACTCCAACAGCAGATAAGGTTTTCCCTTCCTGCTCACACCTGGTCAAGGTCTCTTTCACATGAGGTCAAAAAGAGTTGAACCATCAAAGGGGATGCTGGTGAAGGCAGAATTAAAGGATTCCGTGAAATTACAAAGACACATCCAGGAATGTCTCCTAAGAGAGATTCCTGCTGCGACTGCCCTTCTCACTCCATCTGCTGCATAGGAAATCAGTCTCATGGAGGAGTTAGCTATCAATGTAAGGGTGGAGAACTGTGCAGAAACCTTATCCGTGGATCCCAAAGCTACTGAACCCTGAAGAGTATCTTCCACCTCCTTCAGGAGATTCCTCTGAAGTCCAGTAAAATGAGAAAGGTAATTCAGTGAGCTTAAGGTAAATGCCACTAAAGAGAAGGTACGCTGTCCATACCTATCCATCATCCTGGACTCCTTGTTAGGAGGATGGATATTGGAAGATGTCTCGGACAACTCCTTCTTGGTGGCTGCTCCTACCACCATAGCATCAACAGGAACCCCTTTGGAAAGAAAATACTTATCTTCTGGTGCAGTCATAAATTTGTCTGGCCTCCTCGGGACAGGCTCCACTGTGTTTTCGGAGGTGCAGGCTTTCTGCGATATGACCCCCAAGAGCTGATCATAAGGTGGTGTCACCCAGGAGGTGGAAGGTCAGGAAACAAAAGCCTCAAAATACACTGATTCATCCTCAGAAGGGTTAGAGGTCTTCCAATCACCCCTCTGTCTGAGGATTTCCAGGATGTCAGAAAAGGAGACATCCTCAGAGTGGGATCTAGGGGACCCTTCTGATTCCTCCAAATCAGTGTCAGGCATGACAGACTCAGGTGAGTCAACATGCTTCCTCTTACAAAGTCTCTTCCGATGGAGCTCCCAAGTGGGATAATCTGAGAAGGACTCAGAAGAGGAGGCACTTCCAATGGGGGCTGCTTGAGTCTCTGCTTCCCTACACTGTGGGGGTGGCAGGGAAAAAGAGGTTGCTGCCAGATGCTGGTGGGACATCGGTTACAAAGGTATGGCTTTTGCAGAAGATAAAGCCTTCTGTATTGCTTCAAAGGCCTTTCCTCCCCACTCTGAAGAAGACCTCCGCTCCGAGGAGATGGATGGTCAGCTCCGAGCTAAAGGGGGAATGGCTCCGAAGCAGATGTGGGAACCGAGCTGAGTCGACCCGAAGTGCCAAGAGGAAGGGTCGGTTCTGAAGAAAACCCAGGGTGACTATTCCCCTCGTAGTCGACTCGAGAAAGTCTGCTCCCAGATCCCTTGGCTTCAGACTGAGCCGCTGAAGATAAGAGTTATCGGTTCCGAGGAAGCAGGAAGAATTCTCAGAACCAAAGGATCCAGCATCCAGCAACCTGAAGTGATTGGCTCCAAGAGTGAAGCAGTTGGAGGAGGAGCAGTGGATTGCAAAAGGGTCAGCTTCAAAGCCTTTGGGTCCAGAGGGGCCAATTTTCTTGCCAGAGCTGGGTCAGAAAATAACCTCTTCACCATCCGCTCAATGTCCTCATCTGAGAGTGTCCTGGAGGATTGGATGGAGACAGAAGGAGATCTCCTCCTCTCTAAAATAGGAGATCTCAAGGTAGGTGAGACAGGGTCAATCTCAGGTAACTGTCTCGGTACCGAAGGTTGCCTCGGCACTGAAAAGACTGACGGCGCCGAGACATAAGAAGCGGAATCAAAGCCAGAACTCCTTGGCTCCGTTACTTTGGACTATTTTGATGGTTCTGAAGCTGGAGCAGAAGATTTTTGTTTGGTAGTCTTAGGAGCTGTCTAACCAAGTTCCAGTTGTTCCTGGAAGGAACTGGTCATAAGACCCCTATCTATGAGTTTGCATTTCCTCTCATTAAGAACCCTAGTACTGAAGGCATGGCAAAAAGTACAGGGTTCTTGTAAGTGGGTTCACCTAAGCAGTACAGACAGGTAGTGTAACTGTCTGTCAATGAGATCTTCTGTGAACATTTATCACATTTTTTAAACCCTGAAGGGCGATGGTCCTTGTGTTCTTTGTCCTTTTCCTTAGACATGCTAACAAGAACAAACTAATAAAGCTACCTAGGAAAAAAGACAACAACGCTAACTATGCTAACAATACTAACTACTGAGGTAAAAATATCAACAAACAGTAAAGATAGAAATTTAGAAAGATTTATTTAGATATATATATATATATATATATATATATATATATATATATATATATATATATATTTCTTTTTTTTTTTTATGTAAAGTAGTAACACTCAGGGAGGAAAGGCCCTCAAACTTAAATGGGCAACTACAGCCCTCTAACTGAAATGGGCCATACAATCCTATGGGGGGGGAAAGGGGTCAAACACTCAATACAATCACACAAGAAAAGCTATTAACTATAACTATAACGAGTAAAAAATTGAAGAAAAAAGTGGTGAAAAAACAAGATTTAGTAAAATATCTACTACTTAGCCAGCGAGCCAGTAAGGAGACAACCTCAAAGCTTTTGTGGCCAACGAGATCTGGGGAATTGCCGTGAGGTATCATGCAATAGGGGTTAGCCTTGAGCCAATAAAAGCTCTCGAGCTTTGGTATCGGCTGAGTCAGAGCTGAATACTGGCTCCAAACCCATCAAGCAAGAATTACGGTGATTTAGGACTACATAACATCTTGATTTTGGCAAAAATTCAGGATGTAGTAAGTCTGAGAACAACTGTTAAAGTTAACTGAAGTGACATTCATAGAGACAAAACCACAGTACTTATGACTAAGCACATGTGTTAGCTCCAGTTACCACTTCCCTAAACTGATGCACAGGGGTCAAGAGACCCATGCAAGAAATAAACAGAATATATTCTGCATTTTGGTCAAGTTGGAGTAAACTGTAGCTCTGTCCTGTCATGTTTGAAAGAATACCTACAATAGTTACAAAACAGGCTGTTTTTTATAGTGGCATGTGCAGGAAGGTGGATTCCCTTTTTGAGATTAATTGTCCGCTGGTTCCTGGATTGGCTGAAGGATAGTGGTATTACTGGGCTGCCCATATTGGACGGCAAACCTTTTTTAAAAGCAAGGCTGTAAAAAAAAATGTTCATTTTTTTTTTTTTTTTAAACATTTTGTTGGCAGCTAAATTGTAATACTCTAAGTGAGAGTGTTCCCTGATTTCAGACGATATGCCCAATACAGTGGTACAAGTTGAACACTATGACGTTCTAGCAGCATTCGCTGTGAGTATTAGGTGGTATAAAGTGACTTTTTTCTTTTTTTTTTCTGTAGGACGCTTATTAAGAGAATTACATTGTAGAGAATGTGTAGTTTTCTACAGTGATGTTAAGATATGATGCTTTTCTATGGAAGACTTGCAAAGTACAGAGTGCATGTGTGCGGTACAGACGTGCTGGGGAGATGATGCATTGAGAGTGAACACTGTAGGTGCTGTACGGAATTTACTTAAACCATGCTCAAGGCAAAAAGAGTTAAGATAATTTAGAAATTCACATCACATTGATAAGAAGCATGTTAAGTGGTGATTGGCTAACCAACTTCTGAGCTACCCATGGTTACTGGTCCGTAAATAAACCTTTCTCAAAAGGGAGAGGAAACTAGATGAGTGATACAGCTCCTCTTCCTCAGAATGGGGAAGTGAAGTCCATATACTTCCAATGGCAGAAAAGCAAGACAATTTTCTATTTAGTGCTGAAAATGAAAGAATAAAAAAAGTAAGCATATCAAATCATCTAATACACATCTTTGATAGAGGAGTTAAATCTTCTGCCTAAAATGCAATTTAATTTTGTTTGGGCCCCAAAAGCTTTTTAAACAAAGTAAAGATCTTAACTTAGGTACAGACTTTGACTATGCAGACTTAACAACTTAGAAATATATATATCACAATTCAAGCAGTGGTCTAATATTCTTACTCTAGGTTTACATATACAAACTGGCAAACGAGCCAGTCGTGTGGTATCATTAAGGGAAATTAAAATGCTTGTACTTACGTAAAGCGCTGAAGCTGGAATGGTTGTTACTTAGTAATTAGTTGATAAGTGAAACAGGTAGGATTTCTTCAATTCAAGAGGTAGTGAAGCTTGGGGTGAGAGGTGAACCTATCACTAAACTATGTTCCTCACTCCCAAACTGATTAAAATAATGAATATGGAATGTCTCTCAGCCTAAAGTAATTATTTAGTGACTATTTGAAAGCCAAATAGACAGAAATATTTATTCAGGTCAGGATGTAATGAAGTTTGGTGGAAATCAGACCTAACATTACCCAGTGATGTCTAATCACTGCCGAGGTGCACTGATGAGGCTTGCTACCAAAGGACATGTAATCAGCTATTAGCTATAGGATATGTATTAAAGAAGCGTCTTATTTAAATCAATGCTACATTCATCGAATATGTAAAACAAAAATATCAGGCATGTAAACAAGTTTTACTACACTGCATTTCATTTCTTCCTGGAAGCAATACGTCCTGCTCATTGTTTGGTTTATGATTTATCAAAGAATCTTTGATATAACAAATAAATCAACTGTCAATTTATAGGAAGCTAAGTTACCTTTTTTATTATATATGGCATATCAGATTAACCCAATTTAGGGAGTATAAAGAGCAAGCCCCTGCATGCATGAATGTGTCGGGGACTTTTTGTTATTCTTTATACACATTTATTTATTACATTTGTTACCCAAGGCAATGTAATGATCCCTTATGCTCCCATTAAAGCCAAAGCCCAGGAAATACAAAGCATGCATAATTTAAAAAGAAGCAGGAAATGAGTAATATGTAATGTACAGCAAAGTAAAATTACAAAACTAACTAAAACGCGCGTTTGCACTGGCATTTTATTTCATTCAGTCACACTATACAAAACTGTTGATACCTAGTGATGTGCAAACAGATTAGCAGATTCAAGAGTGAAGGTGATGTCCTTAGAGTCCATCATGAGAGACTGAGTCTCCTTAATATTCAAAAACTTATAAATGGAAATCAGGATAAAGGCAACCTCAGACTGAACCTGGTGGGAATAACGGCAGTATTGACTACATTTATGACACGGTCATTATTGCTTAAAGGGAGCCCTATGGCCGACTGATTTCTTGGAAGTGAGTGTTAAGCATAATGGGGGGCCATGCCACAGTTTGTGAGAAACATTCCTATTTCTTGTAATCCTTGACTCAAACCAGGTCATACTTGTTCACATCCAAGGGATTGGCATGCAATGGACCCTTACAATGCATGCCATGTCTCATGTGATATGATCACCCCTGCCTTGTACTCAAGCACCTCTTTGTGGTCTTCTGTCTCAACTAGTGATTTCTGCATGGGGGGATTATTGGGTACATTGATTTTGATGAAAATGTGCTGATTTAAGAAATGGGTTCACTCCTGTCAAGGTGTTACAAACATTAAACATTTGGAGAAATTAAAAAAGAAAAGCATGCTCATGAACATGTGCTCCACGTAAAGAGAGGTAAACTGGCATAGGCCTCATTATTCCTCAACTACCCCATGCAAGCTCAAACAGGAACCTGAACTGCTAGTCAAATTTAAGCCAACTAGGTTATAGTCAGGACTTTTTCCAGTATACTAATGGGCCTGATGAGTGACCTGTGATATTCACAAGGGAGACAAGAAATGTTGCCGTCCCAACACACTTTCCAGCTGCCGCTCACTCATTTCGGAAACTGCTCTAACTCCCAATAACTCATCTCCATTAGCTAAGCATCTGTCCAAATGCTTGACCTCACCAGAATATTCAGAACTACCAGAACCTTGATCCTAACCCTAAAACATTCCCATTCCCTAAACCTAAAATTTCTTCTACCTCGCTACACCTAAATGCCCAATTGTTCCCTAAACGTAAGATTCCCTACTTCCTCCCTAACCCTAAAATCTCTGATCACTCTCTAAATCTAAAATCCCCTTCCCCTACATAAACCTACAGTCCTGATTTCTCCTTAAACGTATGACTCATTTCCCCCTCCCTAACCCTAAAGTCTTCATTCATTCCCTAAACTTAAAATCCTTTCCTCGTCTCCCTAAACCTAAAGTGACCCTCCTCTCGTTCCTTTACAATGTATCTAGCCCATGAGCACCCCTTCCCTAGAACATGGTCATTTGAGTGTGGCAGTTGTTTGTCTGCACTCACATATGAGTTTGAGTACAAGCCTCTAGTCATGTGGGCTACAAGACTCCCGAGTCCCTGACAATGAGGAACATCTATTCAAGCACTTGCAGCATTCTCAGGAAAATGACATAAGGTTGTGTATGCAATGTGTGTAAATACTGCATATATGGATGTAAGAATGTTTTAATTTTATAAATAATAATGACCCACTATTCTTTTCAATAACTGCTATGGAATCTTTCACATCAACTTGACTACCAAAACTAAAAAAGATGTGACCTTGGTTAAGTGCATCATCTATTTAACAGACAAGGCCATGTCAAACCCAGAGCTGTTGGACATGCTACACTTAAAGAAATCCCAATCCCTCAGAGCCACACGCTCCAGGGATCTAAACCCTGTCAACACAATAAACAAAACATGCTGGAGGGATAGGCTCCTGACCCAGAGACTCCCCACACTCTGGAATAGACTGCCCATACATGTCAAGCAGAGCGCCTCCTTGGCCCACTTCAAAAGGAACCTTGATGATTGGATGGGAGAAAGGAAATTCACCCCGAGATCACGTCAGTCACCCTGCTAGACAGAGGTCCAGGAAAGTAAATAGTGTGGGAAGAAATAGCCAGGGAATTGTTATGGTTAGGCTTGCATAGGCCCTAGGGCCGATAGCCAAGTACAAACCTATGAACCTATAATGATGGAACAATCAGGAATAAAACACCCCTCATGTTATACTGCAGTGTCACAAATTAAAAATGTATCCAAGCACATGGGATGTGAAGAGAACCCGCAGCATCCTGACCTCCCAGTATTAAAGGCACATGTGCCCCCTCTTGAGCCACAGATACTGATCAACAGCATTACCAATTATGACAGCATAACAATTAAAGGTGGGCTCTACTTTTCTGTGTGATCTTTCCAGAGAGTGCTTAAGCTTCTGAGAATAAGATTTGTAAAATACCTCTTTGTCAAACCTTGGTAGTGGTTATGTTTCTACTCTGCATAAACATATTGAACCTTTACATAAATGCTCCATGCAGATACACCATACATTTGCTGAAATGAATGGTCCATCTAAAATTGTGATAATTTTAAATGTGATGCATACATGGTATTTTTCTTCTGAAAATGTTCCACGTGTCTAAATTTAAGACTGTGATATTCGAAAGAACAATAACTAGTCCACAGCACCTGTCCACATATTTGCTATGGATCTACTACAAGCAGCCACTTAAGTTCATAGGTAGGTACTAGGCTATTGGCCTTAGGGCCTGTACAAGCCCAGCCAAAAAGGTACCCTGGCTTTTGCCACCCAAGAAAATTATTTTCCTGTGCCATTGTCGAGCAGAGCCACAGAAGGGATCCCCGAGGTCTTCCCAGGGTCTTGAAGGTTACTATCTCAAAAATAGGGAACTCATACAACTTGAGCTCACACAAGGTGCTGCTCACTCTAAAATTCAAGAATGAGTTTGGGAAAGGTGTGGCAGCCTGCGCAGGGAGTGGAGATGCCACACCTTACCTGACTAGGTGTAGCAGAGTGGAGATGCCACACCTTACCTGACAAGGTGTGGCAGCCTGCGCAGGGAGTGGAGATGCCACACCTTACCTGACCAGGTGTAGCAGAGTGGAGATGCCACACCTTACCTGACAAGGCATGGCAGCTTGTACAGATAGTGGAAATGCAACATCTTACCTGACAAGGTGTGGCAGCCTGCACAGAGAGTGGAAATACCACACCTTACCTGACAAGGCATGGCAGCTTGTACAGATAGTGGAGATGCAACATCTTACCTGACAAGGTGTGGAAGCCTGCACAGAGAGTGGAAATATCACACCTTACCTGACAAGGCATGGCAGCTTGCACAGATAGTGGAGATGCAACATCTTACCTGACAAGGTTTGGCAGCCTGCACATTGAGTGGAGATGCCATATCTTAGCTGAGCACAAATTTGAGTTCTTACAAGGTAAACTTGGCAGTCATACAGAGGAAGTGGGAGGATGTGGGAGTGTAGTCTAGGGTTTCAGGCAGCAATCAGGAGTGGGATTTAGGTGTAGGGACTCAGAGGGAAGTTTCAGGATTATGGAGGAGGAAATAAATTTAGGGTTTGTGAGTGGTAGAGTAGTTTTAGGGTTATTGAGTGACAGAGGATTTCTTTGGGTTAAGGAAGGTGATAAGAATTTTAAGTTTAGAGGGTGATGAGGAATTTAGACTTAAGGAGGGGGATACCAGTTTTACATTTAGGGAGCAATTGGGGATTTTAGATTTAGGGCAGGAGTGGAGTCTTAGCATTGGGTAGTAAGGATTCAGTGTAGGAACAGTGGAGATTGTTATTTTAAGAGTATAATTTAATAGGCTAGGGTATTGTGAGATCTAAGTAATTAAATAACTCTGTGCTAATGGGAATTAGGACGCTTTCCATTTAGAGTAAATGGCAGCGGGTACATGTATAGAAAGGTTCTAGCATGAGGACACTTCTACTAGACCCCATTTGCCATATACTATTATAATTAGTTATGACCAGAATCCGCCACATAACACAAGCACTCAGGTCACTCCTGAAAAAGTACAGATATGACTCTGTCATTGTTTATGTTGGTGTGAATGATCTGAGACGTACCACCCTGGACTACATGAAAAGAGACATGGAAGAGCTCTCTGATCATGTAGCCCAGGTGGGTATGACCCTGACCCTGAGTAGCATCCTGCCTTGCCAAGAATGATACCACAGTATAAAGAAAAAATGATCACTTTCAACAATTGGCTAAGCTCCTGGTGTCATTCAAAGGGGATCCAGTGTCTGTCAGCCTGGGATGACATGCTTGACAAGCCTTGTTGCTTCGCAAGAGACGGCTTGCACCTGTCTCCCCTAGGCTTTCGAATACTGACAAAAGCTCTTGCTGCCCCCATAGTGCCTTTTTTAGGCAAGGCTCAAAAGTCAAACCCACCTCTGTAAACAGCACAAATAAAAAAATGAGGGTTATGCTACTCAATGCCAGGAGTTTAAATCTCAGAATGCATGTGCTTGAAGCACTCCTCAGTATGGAGATCATCAACATCTGTGCAGTAACTGAAACCTGGTTCAAGGCTCCACAGAGCACCCCAGCACTACCGGGCTACAACTCATACCACACATTTCAGCCACAGAATATGGACCGAAACACAAAAGGAGGGGGTGTATCCATATTCATCAAGGATTTAGTGGCGCAGCATGATACCTCTGAAATCATCCATGTGCAACTAACATTGGGCAAATCTGCAATGCAAATTGTGGCCTGCTACAGATCACCCTCCATGACCCAGGACCACCACTCCGCCTTTCTGGAGACAGTGGAAAACATGAAGGTCCTACCAAACACCCTGATATTGGGCAATTTCAATTACCCTACCGTTAACTGGGAAAATTGCTCAAGTATAAACTCCCAGGTCCAGCGCTTTCTGGAATTTGTCAATTCAAATGCCCTGGATCAGCTGGTAAACTCCCCTAGTAGAGATGAAAACATACTGGACCTGGTTATCACCAACATGGGCGACAGGTGTTCTGCACCGGAGGTCAACCCGTCACTGGTTAGATCAGACCATAAACTAATCACTCTGGATGTCCACACCACACCACCAACCCCAACCAAGGAAACCACAGTGAAAAACTTTTCTATAGCAAACTTCACCTTACTTAAGACAGAGGTGGTAAGTTTCACAGCCCCCATGCTAAAGGATAACAGTGTCCAAGATGCAGGAACCTTTACAAATGCACTCTATGAGCACCTACAATGATGCATGGATCATGCCATCCCTAGAAAAACCAAGACTCACTCCCCTAAGAGAAGGAAACCAGTCTGGTAGAGCCCTTCCATAAACAGGCTATACAACAGAAGGAGGAAACTAGTTCAGAAAAAAAGCAAATCCCAAGAAGGAAAGACATCCCTGATCAGTATCAGTAAGAAACTAAGGTCCCTCATAAAATCATCCAAGGCTAACTTTGAAAGAAAAATAGTCAAGGATTCGAAAGATAACCACAAAGCCTTCTTTAGCTATGTCAAGAATTTAAGTGGCAACTCGCAGATATGCTCTGAGCTAGTGCAAAATGGCACAAAATATACTGAACCTACTGATATTGCAGATAGATTCAGTGCAAACTTCACCCCCCTCTCACCCCCAAAAGGACTCACAACAATACCGGAAAAGTGTAGTGTCCCAGAAAACACAGACGTACAGGTAAAAACAGCCCTTTCAAAAGCCAAAAGCACAAGTCAATGGGGCCAGATAGTGTCCCAGGCTGCGTCTTGCACGAGCTACAGAATGAACTAACCCGCCACCTAAACACACTGTTCAACCTCAGCCTCTCCTCAGGCTACATGCCCATAGAAAGGCACACAGCAATGGTTATTTTGCTCCACAAAGGAGGGGCCACAACTGACCCTGGTAACTATTGCCCCATAAGCCTGACTAGCCTGGTCTGCAAGGCTATGGAGTGTATCATCATGGAACTCATTAAGAAAGACATTGGGAACCTCCAAACACTTGACCCAACCCAGTTTGGCTTTGTTAAGGGCAGATCATGCCTACTAAACCTGGTTGACTTCTTCGAGACACTCACCAAGGCCATGGATGAGGGGAAGGTGGTTCACACAGCCTACCTTGACCTTGCCTAGGCTTTTGACACCATTCCCCACTCAGGAATTATAGAAAAACTCACCACCCTGAATATAAACCCCTATGTCAAGAGATGGATTGCCAACTGGCTTACAGACAGAACTCACACAGTAAGAATAGCAGGCTCCAGGCCTGACTCTAAACCAGTCACAAGTAGTGTTCCACTAGGCTCTGTTCTGAGACCCCTACTGTTTGGCATATACTTCTCAGAAGTACAGGCAAACACAGGAGGACTATGGCTAATCAAGTTCACCGATGACTGCAAACTGGGAGCCATAACTGACTCTCCGGCTGACACGGACATTCTCCAAAAGGGCCTTACTGAGACAGACACCTAGTCATGGTCTCAAGCTAAATGTCAAAAATGCATAGTCGTCCTGTTTGGGAAAAACAAAACATCCATGAATTACCACATAGGTGTCAGCCCCCTTAATACAGAAGAGGTAATAAGAGATCTGGGGACCCAGGTAGAAAATAATCTCTCCTTGGACAATCATATTGCCAAAGTAGTTAGGAAATTCTTCTATGTAGCCCATCTAATTACTAAAGGTTTTGCATCCAGAAATAAAGAGGTTATAGTGCCACTCTACCCATCACTCATCAGACCCATCATAGAGTACAATGCCCCATTTGGGATGTACCTCACAAGACACTTCCAACAGCTGGAAAGACCACAAAAGTACTATGATGTAAATGTTACATGAATTTAATGGATTCCAGTTTTCTACAAAAAAGGAATATTCACGATAAAGAGTCAAAGACTTCAGACAGCCTCATTAAAGTAAACCATATGAAGTCTGCTTAAATGGCAATGATTACAGTCAGTATATGCAGCAAAAGTGAAGCCATGTCTGAAGTAACACTGAAAAACTATTTAGCACACTTCCTAAAATGCTGCTTATAAGTGCAATTTATATGTGTATAGATGTTTTAAGCAATACTATGTAGCATTTTTCTCAAACTCTAAATACATTCATTACAGTACATTTCTGTTAACAGCACATAGGCTTCCTTATTCTTCTTCCAAAGATCAGTGGGGAAGGAAAGCAGAGTGACACAAGCTGCCAATATAAGAATGAATGCAACATCCGAAAACCTAACTTAATGGGCTATTGGTTTTCTCATTATGTGTACATTTCACATGAACAATGTGATAACAAGTGTCAAATTAAGCCTGGCACTTAATATCAAGACAAAGCTTTTCTTAATATTATACTAATACTATATTATTATTATACTATATTATACTATAATATTATACATACCCCACCCAATCTTGGATAGACTTCACATACATCAGATGATTTCCCTATCTGCAGTTGATGTTTCCATAACATAAGGTGCAGATGTAGGAAAAACTCTCTGAATGGAAAGACAGTAATTAATAAGACTTTCTTCTTTCAAAGAAGGCAACATATGCTGACAGATTAAACTAGCCACAAAGTAGGTGATGTTTTTCTTCTGTGTTTTAATTTCAGTGCATATTATCGGTATACATCAATGGCAACCTGTTTTGGTCACTCAGTTAGATGCATAAGCTGTACCATTTATTATGTGAGCTGACATGCGTGGTTATAATATTTATGGTTTATCACTCTACAAGACAGAGAACGCTAATGATCTGTAGTCACAACTTCTTCAAATGAGTGCTGCACACAACAGATATGTTGCAGAGTATGGAATAGGAGAATAAAACCTGCATTGTGGTTAGAGAGATGTAGCTTTAATGAAGGAGTTGGATGGGTGGGGTTGCAATGACTGCCATTTTAACATCCCATCTAGCTAGCCTAGTACTTACCTATGACCTGTGAACACAATGGAATATGTGGGTTTTGGCCTTACTACAAACATTGGGAAAATCCACTGACAGATAATCTATGACCATTATTTATCATGCATGCTATGGGCCAAATGCCAAGGCATAAAAAAAAAAAAATCAATTCTATTTAAGAACAAGAGCTCACTTTGGCCTGTTTCACCTCAACTAAAAATGTGGCTTCACTCTAGCAGTGGGGGAATAAATGGGTCAAAAACGGTGATGAGGGACTTGATACTCAGATTAGGCAGGCCAGGAAATTAAATATAATGTCAGTTACCATAGTTTATTAAAATGAAAAAATGCAGATGAAGCTTATTAATGCATTTTATAATATGCCAAAGGAACACCTAACATCCAGGTGATAACATTGCAAACTTTCTGTTGCAATGTGAATGAAATGCTGGCTTTTGCTAAAGGCATGCATGGCATTTTGTTGTGAACATTGCACATTATTGCTGTATTTCATTTCTGTTGCTATCACTCAGGAAAATAATTCATTAAAATAATCACAAAGCTGCACGTTTATAGCACTCATATTCGTCAAGTTAAAATAATCACTTACTTTGTTTTGATGAGTAAATCAATGCAGTAATAGCCAGGACCACTAGGACAATTACAACAGAAACCACCACTCCAATTATTATGGGCATGTTGGCATCTAGGAAAAGAACAACATGATTACTTAATTATGCAAGTACTTGGATTAATTATATCTGAGAATTTCTAAGAATGTCAAATTAACTTATGAATGTAAAGCATTAATTAATTCACTGATGTCATCCCTATGTATCACCTTTAACATCAGCGAGGCCCTGGAGAAGCTAGAGCCTATCCCACCCAGGTAAGGCATTTATCAGATGAGAGGTGCTTGTCATCCCTATGTATCATCTTTAACATCTGCGAGGCCCTGGAGAAGCTAGAGCCTATCCCCACCCATGTAAGGCATTTAGCAGATGACAGGTGCTTGTCATCCCTATGTATCACCTTTAACATCCGCGAGGCCCAGGAGAAGCTAGAGCCTATCCCACCCAGGTAAGGCATTTAGCAGATGAGAGGTGCTTGTCATCCTTATGTATCACCTTTAACATCTGCGAGGCCCTGGAGAAGCTAGAGCCTATCCCACCCAGGTAAGGCATTTAGCAGATGAGAGGTGCTTGTCATCCCTATGTATCACCTGTACCATCTGCGAGGCCCTGGAGAAGCTAGAGCCTATCCCACCCAGGTAAAGCATTTAGCAGATGACAGGTGCTTGTCATGCTTATGTATCACCTTTAACATCTGCGAGACCCTGGAGAAGCTAGAGCCTATCCCACCCAGGTAAGGCATTTAGCAGATGACAGGTGCTGAACAGTGCCATATTGTACTGAAAGATGTGTTTTTCTGTGTGTGTGTGTGTATGTGTGTGTGTGTGTGTGTGTGTGTGTGTGTGTGTGTGTGTGTGTGTGTGTGTGTGTGTGGTCTATATCACATCATCAAAGTCACAAAATTTCGAATGTAAAAATCCAATTCCTGGTGTAGAGTAGAAATAAATGGTGCAGCTCGAACAGGACAGAAACAACTTTTATTAACACAATTCCACAGGTTTAAATCCACAGGTTAAGCGCTTTCATCTGTTCTATGTACAGACTTCCTCAGAACCAAGATAATCCATCACCAGCTCTCATTATAAATCCAATTTGGCGCCAAAATTTAAAAATATCCTTATGCTACCTTAAAGAGACATTCACCAATTCCTCTCATGCACAAGCTAATACATGACATTTATATATTCTATTTATCTAATACATTTAATTCAAAAGCTTGTGAAACCTAAAAATAATTAATTAAACTTATGCTTATAAAAATGTGTAAAACTGAATAAAACTTGTGTACAATATATAAATATATAAATATATAATTTATAATTTAAATATACTCTAAAAAATCCACATAAAAATTAATATTAATACAATATGTTTTAGAAACTTGTTCTTAAAGATTGAATGAAATATTGGCTAGAATATACAAAAATAATCCATTAATTAATTAATATATATACAAATATATAAGAACATCTAAATAACATTATATAAAAATCATGATGGAAGTGTATATTAGATATATCTTAAAAATTAAATATATATATATATATATATATATATATATATATATATATATATATATATATATATACACAACAATGCTGATGTGCTAAAACTACGACATAGTTAGTCAAGAATAAGAAATGGTTTGATACTAATACTATCATTAATACCTGGAAGACTAGTGGCATCTGTGAATATCTGCCACTTGCTTTCCATCATAGCTAAATACACTTTCCAATTACCCCCACAAACACTGCTATCAACATGTTCTAAAATGGAAAATTTGAAATAATGTTGATTCCCTTTGCTAAATATATGCTTATACAAAGCATTCTTCATATCCTTAGTCTGAATCTTGTCATAATGTTCATATATTCTTTTTTTGAAATTCCGCTCAGTCTTACCTATGTAGAATGCTGAGCATACAACACATTTTGCAAGATATACTACTTGTCTAGTATTACAATTTCCTACCTTACTTTTGATATGTGTCTTATTAATATTGTCCAGCTTAAATCGCACCTCTTCATTGATGTATTTACATTGGTTGCAAGAGCCACATTTTGAAGTTCCCTTAAAATTTGACTTATATTTTGCTGTATGTGTTGTCTTCTCAAGTAACTTCTTAATGTTAGGAGCTGTTTTAAATACACATGTGGGGTATTTGCCTAATGTGATACCTATACTGTCTGTTATAGTAATCAAATCCCAATGTCTATTTAAAATCTCTTTCACTTGGTTGGCATATGGTGTGTACATAATTACGCACACTCTTCTGAAAGGTTCTAATGTAGTATCTTTCCTTCCAATATCTTTATCTCTTTCACTTGACATACCCAACAGTGTAAATATTTATTCCCCCATTGTTGTTTCACATAGCCTGTGACATCTTTTAACATGGAGGTGGGATATCCCCTACTTCTAAACATATTAAATATTAAATCTATTTCCTCTTCCATTATATTTTGACTCGAAGACATGCGAGCTGCCCGAATGCATTGTCCTTTTACCACATTCTTAAAAATGTGTGGGGGGTGACAACTACTGAACTCTATGTAGTCGTTTGAAAATGTGGTTTTTCTATATATTTTGGATATATTTCAAATTTTCCATTTTAGAACATGTTGATAGCAGTGTTTGTGGGGGTAATTGGGAAGTGTATTTAGCCATGATGGAAAGCAAGTGGCAGATAGTCACAGATGCCACTAGTCTTTCAGGTATTAATGATAGTATTAGTATCAAACCATTTCTTATTCTTGACTAACTATGTCGTAGTTTTAGCCCATCAGCATTGTTGTGTATATATATATATATATATATATTTTTTTTTTTTTTTAATTTTTAAGATATATCTAATATACACTTCCATCATGATTTTTATATAATGTTATTTAGATGTTCTTATATATTTGTATATATATTAATTAATTAATTAATTAATTATTTTTGTATATTCTAGCCAATATTTCATTCAATCTTTAAGAACAAGTTTCTAAAACTTATTAATATTAATTTTTATGTGGATTTTTTAGAGTATATTTAAATTATTAATTATATATTTATATATTTATATATTGTACACACGTTTTATTCAGTTTTACACATTTTTATAAGCATAAGTTTAATTAATTATTTTTATTTTTCACAAGCTTTTGAATTAAATGTATTAGATAAATAGAATATATAAATGTCATGTATTAGCTTGTGCATGAGAGGAATTGGTGAATGTTTCTTTAAGGTAGCATAAGGATATTTTTAAATTTTGGTGCCAAATTGGATTTATAATGAGAGCTGGTGATGGATTATCTTGGTTCTGAGGAAGTCTGTACATAGAACAGATGAAAGCGCTTAACCTGTGGATTTAAACCATTGGAATTGTCTTAATAAAAGTTGTTTCTGTCCTGTTCGAGCTGCACCGTTTATTTCTACTCTACACCAGGAATTGGATTTTTACTTCCAGGTTCTACAGTTGTTTCGTTGTTGTTGAAAATTTCGAATGTGATAACATCGAACCCAAAACCATGAATCTGAAAACTCTCAAGACTGAGAACAGCAATTTTTTTTCCCTGGGAAAAAAATTGCTGTTCCAGTACAAAACGCGAAAAACTGTAACACTATAAACTATTTCTAATGTGGGGAGCTTCGCCCCTCACACCCCCCAACTTGGGGGGCTATGCCTCCCACACCCCCCTACTTAAATATACCAACTCTGAGATTGCACCACAGAGAAGTAAATAGCGAAGCCGCGGAAATGGCCCACCAAATTCTTTCCTTGGGAAAGAATTCAATGTTCTGCGGTTTCAATATTTTCAGTCTTTGTACTTTCAAGTTCGAGGTTTTGGTGTTCTAATTTATCAGCATTCGAGGTTGTGATATACACCCGTGTGTGTGTGTGTGTGTGTGTGTGTGTGTGTGTGTGTGTGTGTGTGTGTGTGTGTGTGTGTGCGTGTGCGTGTGCGTGTGTGTGTGTGTGTGTGTGTGTGTGTGTGTGTGTGTGTATATACATATATACACAATGCTGGATTATAAACTTCATAGACCTGGAGCTGATAATTATAAGGGCCCTATTAATTTGGTGTGACTCTAGCACAGGATTTCAGGTGAATCTACCCATCCATAAGTATGACCAGCCTCAAATGCAAATCCACAAAATGATTTATCATAGGACTAATCAATAAGGACATAGGAAACGTCCAAACACTGGACCTTCTCACTTTGGATTTATCAAGGGCACATTATGCTTACTCAGTCTGGGGGACTTTTTTGAAAACGTCACCAAACCAATGGATGAAGGTAAAATACTACACACTGCATAATTTGACCTGGCCAAAGATTTTGACACAACACGCCATTCAGACACAGTGGAAAAGCTAAGTACACTAGGAGCAAATTGATATGTCACCCACTGGATTATCAACTGGCTCACAGACAGGATGCAGGAGATGAAAGTAGAACTTGTCTCCAGAATGAGATTAGTCACCAGTGGAGTCCCCCATGATTTGGTACTGGGATCATGACAATGTTTTACTTCCTTCATCCATGCTCAGCAAATGATGGTGTTTGAACTTAATCAGGGCATTGTGGATTCATTGGCCTCATCTGAGGCTTTGTCAAGGGCTGGTAAGCAGCTTGAACGTTAATTAAGGGCAGTATTTAGATGGTAGTTCTGGAGTAGCCTGGACATTTAATGAAGGGCCGTATTCATATGGTGGTTTTGGAACAGACTGGAGATACAAAGAAGGGTAGTATTCAGATGGTGGTTTTGGAACAGACTGGAGATACAAAGAAGGGTAGTATTCAGATGGTGGTTTTGGAGCAGACTGTGTACATCTCTAATGTTGTGCACACATCTATTTTACTTTATATCTGTGCACACACTGAGGTGAAGAACTGGAAACACTTGCCATGTAACATATTCACAGCTAATGAAAAATTGAAAATAAAACAAATTTGAGTTAAAACTGCTACTAGACCAACAGGATAATTTTGAAAATAAAGATGACAACTATTTGATTTGATATATAGTGAAACAACACCAAAAGAAATGAACACCAACAGAAGAAATGAGAAAATGAGTGAGGGACCAGAAATAAGCAAAAACAACAACACGAACAATGAAACGCCAGTGACTTGCAAAAACACCTGATACTTTTCAGCAACAACTCCATCTCCCACTTAATTTTAAAGTGGCAAACTATGTTTTTTTAAGATTCTGTTTATTTATTTAGTTAACATTAGTTTACTGGGAAAGTCAGACTGGACACAGGTTCTTTTTCAGCGGAGGCCTGGGGAGAAAAGCTCCACAAGTATTACAAGCATTTAACAAGCAAGTATTACATAGTACATTCAGATAATATAGGGTTATTACATCAGATTAATATCATATAAGTCATAAACAGTCATTTAGAAAACAACGAGACATTCAGATTGTATCATATAATAGTAAAGCCACCATTATATTTCAAAGCAGCACAATTTCTTTCAACAGAGCAGCAATTCCACCGGTAAACCCACCAATATCCTTGGCCAGAATCAGAAATTTGAAAGAAAAATGAAAACTATACCTGCAAAGGACTGATCTCTTTTTTGTTGCTTTTAGCATATCTGAGAAAAGTAAATGCCTCATTTCTTCATGATGTAATTTTTCAAATGAGCAGCAAACTGATTATGTGGCAGTAAAATACAAACAGTACTGTGACCTAAGAAAAATCTGCCATATATAGGTTCATAGGGGTGTACTAGACTAATGGCCCTGGAGACTTTACAAGCCTAGCCCATAGAATTACACTGGCATCGTGCCACCCGACCTTAGTTCCCAGTGCCCCTGTTGAGTAGAACCACTGGAGTGATCCCCAGAGTGAATTTTCTATTTCCCATCCACTCATCAAGATTTCTCTTGGAGAGGGTCAGTGAGGTGCTCTGTTTGACATGTATGGGAAGTCTATTCCATAGCATGGGCAATCTATGGGTTATGAACCTGTCCCTCCAGCTTGTTCTGTTGATTGTGGTAATGAGGTTGAGGTCTCTGGAGCGTGTAGTGCGGAGGGATTGGGATTTCTTTAGATGTAGCATTTCTAACAGAGCTGGGTCAGACATGGCTTTATAAGTCAAGCAGAGATCGCCGCTTAAGTAGGCAATATGAGACAGAGAATAGTTGGACTTTTTTGAGTCTGCCCATATAGGACAAGTGTTTAAGGCCTAGGATTTTCTATGTGAGGTAGTTTTGCGGCCTCTCCAGTTGTTGCAGGTGTCTAGTGAGGTTCATGCCAAATGGGGCATTGTACTCGATGACTGGCCTAATGAGGGAAGAGTAGAGGGAGACAATGACCTCTTTCTTCCAGGATGCAAAACCCTTAGTAATGAGATGTGTCACATAGAAGGACTTTCTGACCACAGTGGCAATGTGGTGGTCAAAAGAGAGGTTGCTGTCAACCTCTGTTCCCAGATCTATCTATCCTTCCTTCATTATGATAATTCAGGGGCCACAAAAAATCTCTGATGCATATGCAACTAAGTTGAGACAGTGATGAATATTAGTTTGGAACGGTGAAGGATTACTTAAACAGAAAAAGAACAGTGCATACATATGAATGCTAAACTGAAACTTAATCCTCTGTGTGAATTACATTTAGCACTTCATAAGGCTGCAATAATTTACATAGCAAACAAATTACCATGAACTCATATGAGGTAGCTTGCAGTAGAAACAGAGGTCTGAAAGAGTTCAGTCAAGAAAAAGAGATTTAAAGTGAAATGAAACTGTTTAAGGTGCATATAATAAAGTGAAACAGCACAAAAACAATGTGATAGTCAAAAGGTGTATGACAGAACAAGGCCATGATGGCACGGCAGAAAACAAAATAGGTTCAGTTTACAGATAGTATGTTGTTCAGGTTTGGTTACAAGCATGACAACATGTCCTGACCTTTAAATTGTTGAACCACTTCTCAACAATATAAAAATCAAAGAACAGGAAGGAAAAGAAGGCAAAGAAACAAAGTTTTGCAAGGAATTGATACAAATACAAGTTTAGACAATTCAGTCTCTGAGTCATGTACAAAATAGTTATCTGTGAATGCTACATACATTTGTATAATGAACCACAGTAAAAGAAAAGGAATGTTTCCACAAAAATAAACAATTGGACTGGGAAACTGTGAATTAATTGCAAAGTGCTAATTTTATATTTGATATTGAGGCATAATACAACATCATGACAGAAAGTACATTCAGAGATTTGGGTTTGCAAATGGAGAAAAAGGCCCTAAATCAGAATTACTGACTTATTCAGACAATAAATTAACCACAGTGGATTAAAAAGAGTTACACTTTTATGAATATATATTCTACATCTTTAACTTCAGAATATATCATTGGCAAGCCAAGATTTTCAGAAAAAAATGGCTTGAAAAAAGTTGATCATAATTATCATGTGTAAGGTCATGTAAAGCATCATGGCTGAACTTATAAATTATCATCTGTAAGGTCATGTAAAGCATCATGGCTGAACTTATAAATAATCATCTGTAAGTTCATGTAACGCATCATGGCTGAACTTATAAATAATCATCTGTAAGGTCATGTAAAGCGTCATGGCTGAACTAATTATCATCTGTAAGGTCATGTAAAGCATCATGGCTGAACTAATTATCTGTAAGGTCATGTAAAGCATCATGGCTGAACTAATTATCTGTAAGGTCATGTAAAGCATCATGGCTGAACTAATTATCATCTGTAAGGTCATGTAAAGCATCATAGCTGAACCAATTATCATGTGTAAGGTCATGTAAAGCATCATGGCTGAACTAATTATCATGTGTAAGGTCATGTAAAGCATCATGGCTGAACTAATTATCATCTGTACAGTCATGTAAAGCATCATGGCTGAACTAATTATCTGTGCGGTCATGTAAAGCATCATGGCTGAACTAATTATCATGTGTACGGTCATGTAAAGCATCATGCTGAACTAATTATCATGTGTAAGGTCATGTAAAGCATCATGGCTGAACTAATTATCATCTGTACGGTCATGTAAAGCATCATGGCTGAACTAATTATCATGTGTAAGGTCATGTAAAGCATCATGGCTGAACTAATTATCATGTGTACGGTCATGTAAAGCATCATGGCTGAACTAATCATGTGTAAGGTCATGTAAAGCATCATGGCTGAACTAATTATCATGTGTAAGGTCATGTAAAGCATCATGGCTGAACTAATTATCATCTGTACGGTCATGTAAAGCATCATGGCTGAACTAATTATCATAAGTAAGGTCATGTAAAGCATCATGGCTGAACTAATTATCACGTGTAAGGTCATGTAAAGTGTCATGGCTGAACTTATAAATTATTATCTGTAAGGTCATGTAAAGCATCATGGCTGAACTAATTATCATGTGTAAGGTCATGTAAAGCATCATGGCTGAACTAATTATCATGTGTAAGGTCATGTAAAGCATCATGGCTGAACTAATTATCATGTGTAAGGTCATGTAAAGCATCATGGCTGAACTAATTATCACGTGTAAGGTCATGTAAAGTGTCATGGCTGAACTTATAAATTATTATCTGTAAGGTCATGTAAAGCATCATGGCTGAACTAATTATCATGTGTAAGGTCATGTAAAGCATCATGGCTGAACTAATTATCATCTGTGCGGTCATGTAAAGCATCATGGCTGAACTAATTATCATGTGTAAGGTCATGTAAAGCATCATGGCTGAACTAATTATCATGTGTACGGTCATGTAAAGCGTCATGGCTGAACTTATAAATAATGGAAGGGATGATCTTGATCCTACTTTGTTTCTGGCTTCTTGATAGGCAAATTCAATCTATTCAGTCTAGATGATGTATCTGAAGGACTTAATGAAGACATGGACAAGGGTTATTTCATTTATACTGCCTATAAACACCTAGCATTGACCTTTGGAACAAATATCCAAGCTGGTATTACTGACAAGTTCCCATGCCTAAACCTTAGCTTTTACTTCATCAACTAGAAGGACAACTGACTCACTCCTAAAGCTCACATCATAAGGATTTTAGCGCCATCATCCCCACAAAAAAAAAAAGATCATTAGTGTTTTCCCACAAGACTTATTGTGGACTAATTGCTATTTGGTAGTAACTTCCCTGACATTAGGATAGATGTTAAGTCTGTGGTTAATTAATCATGTTGATGACTCCAAACTGAACATCATCCTTTTCTCCATTCCTGTCACTCAGAACACTCAAAACAGGCTTGAACATGTCAGCACCTGGAGTGCTGACCGTGAGCTCAAACTTAAGGCCAAAATTGTAGGAACGTTTCATTTGGGAAACATGGCTATATAAACACACCACATAAATGGCAACCCCTTAAAAGTGCCACAGTCGATACATCTATCCTTTAACCACCATAATTCGGTCATAGTTATGAAATCATTCTACTTCACTTATCTAATAACGAGGGACATATCCTGTAGAACTAATGGAGTCTTAATTTCCCATCATTTCTTCTGTAATTACACCCATAATAGAATAACAGTGCCTGTTTTGCATGTACCTTTCCAATCACTTTGCCAAACTTAACAAGCCATAATCATTCATATTTATTTATTTGTTTATTTAACATTTGTTTACTGGGAAACTCTGACTGGGACAGAGTCCATTTTCAGTGGAGGCCTGGGGAGAAACCCTAACTAAAATAAATCGCTTGACAAAGCTCCTTAAACTACCCCGGTAGACGTACATCCCTATTATTTTACTCCATTCTATCCAGACTCCTACATGGTGACCTTTGGTTTGCCTTCTATATTTTTTGTGCTATGGAAAATAGTGTTTTACTTGACTTCTTTCATGTTCAGTAGATTGGTAATATGACTTTTCAGTTTTGTTATAGCATTAACAGGACCTGTTGACATGATAGATATTTGATCCAATGGCACTCCCACCTGTGGATAAACATCCTTTGCATGTCAAACAATTCAACATTTTAACGATTTTTCAAATCACTATTAATGATTGGACGGGTATTCACAAATGTATCCATGGAGTGTGTAGCATGGCTGTTTCTTGATCAGTGTAGCTAAATTATTTACAAGTTTGTTGTATTGCTTCTTGGTAGTTATTTATTTATTTTACATTTGTTGACCAGGATAGTCTGTCTGGGTGTGATCCCATTTTCAGCAGAGGACTGAGGAGAAAAGTTCCAATAAAACAAGAATAACATTGACAAGTACAGCGTCGGTTTTACATAGAAATTAACAGAAATATTTAGAGACAACAAAGAAAGTACAACATACAATAGGCACTTTAGTGAAAAGAAGAGTTATTACAATATATTAAAGTCTTGTGTGTGTGTGTGTGTGTGTGTGTGTGTGTGTGTGTGTGTGTGTATATATATATATATATATATATATATATATATATATATATATATATATATATATATATATATATATATATATACATATGTATATTGAGGGCAGGGGTCCCTCTTTAGTTGATCATTGAGTATACTTTAATACGTGTACGTGTATACCCTTACAAAAGAAAAGGAATTATCAAATTATACTCTTATTGTAGGTAGCTGATAGGTTCATAGGTTCATAGGTTCATAGGTTCATACTAGGCTATCTGCCCGAGGGCATTTTACGCAAGTTTAGCCAGTTTTTTGGCTTACGCCACCCCTTTTAGTATGGGGAACATATACCATTGCCCGAGGGCATTTACAAGCCTAGCCCATAGTTTTGTGGCTTACGCCACCCCTTTAGTATGGGGAACTATACCCATTATTTTGCTGTTGTTAACAAGTGGGAGTGGGGTCTACATAGAGACTATAAAATTTAGGGAATAAAATTTGATGTGGGCTTATGTGGTATTAGCCTGGCTTGGTGCAAGAGCAGAGCCAATTGTTAGTGAGATGGTCTTTGAGCAGAGTTTTGAATTGGTGTAGGTTGGTAGCATTTAGGATGTGTTGGGGGATTGAGTTCCTAATTTTAGAAATGTGGTGGGAGTAGATGGCATCCCCGGCTTTGTTGTTGCTTTTGTATACTTGAATAAGTGTTTTGTGTGAGGATTGGAGTTGTCGGGTTTTGGCATTAGTGTTGGAGTAATTGTTGTAGGGCTGGGTTCTGTTTGGCTAGTATATTAGTTGATGGGTAAAGACACATTGGGTATAGGTTAGCTGTTGTGGGAGTTCTAGCCAATTTATTTGTTGTATGGCAGAACAGTGGTGGGACCTATATGGGGCGGTAGTGGCAAACTTGGCTATTTTATTGCAGGCTGATTCAGGTTTGGTAAGGTCAGTTTTGTTATGGTTTGTAAAGATGGGAAAAATGTAAGGAACAGTAGATAAGAGATGAGTCCTGACAATGCTTAGTCTAGATTGGCTAGTTAGGAAAGGATTAATTTGGTAAAGAGAGCCTAGTTTGATGTGTGTTTTTTAATGGTTTGAGAGAGGTATAGGTTGAATTTTAATTTGCTATCAATTGTGATACCTAATAATTTGTTAAGTGAGCTGGTGTTTATGATTGCATTGTTGGAGTGGATTTGAAAAGTGGCTGAGGTATTGGGTGTTTTGGTGGGGAGAAAGACCATTAGTTTGGTCTTGTTTGGGTTCAGTATGAAGTTAGTGTTTCTTAGCCAGGATTCTACTTCTAGGAAGGATTGTTGTGCTATAGCCTGTAGTTGTGTTAGAGAGGGGGGTGGAGCATATCAGGGTAGAGTCATCTGCATACTGGATGACAGAGGTGAGATATGTGGATTTATGGAGTTGATTTGTGAAGATGGTAAAAAGTAGGGGCCTAATATGTAGCCTTGTGGAACTCCTGTGTTAACAGGGACCAAAGATGATAGCTCCTATTGCCATCTAACAGCCTGCTGGCGTTTGGTTAAATAGCTGTGGAACCAAGCTAGGGAAGAATGACTGAGACGTAATGTGGCCAGTTCTGACAGCAGTTTTTGGTGTGAAACTGTGTCAAATTTATTCTGATTTCTGTATTCATTTATTGTGTTAGTAAAACTAAGGAGCGGTTATGGTGCTGTGGTGGGGTTGAAAACCATGTTGTGTGTTTGATAGGAGGTTATTGGAGAGAATGTAGTTTAGAAGCTGGGAGAGAATAATTTGTTATAGTATTTTGGAGAGGTGAAAGAATGGCAATGGGCCTGTAATTAGTAAGCTCAGTAGAGTTGCTACCTTTATGCAGTGCGATGATATAGGAGACTTTCCAGATTAGTGGGACATGGTTCTCAGAGACAGAGTGGTTGATGAGGATAGCAATGGCGTAGGCTATGATTTCAGAGGCATCTTTGAGGAATTCTGATGGGAGGTTGTCAGCAGCTAGGCTGGTGGGCTTGAGCTTACTGAGTAGTTTTTTTATGGCATGGGTTGGGACGGGGTTAAAGGAGAAGGAATTTACACCCTCATTGTTGGCTACAGGGATAGTAGTAGTGATGTTTTGGTCATAATTAGCTTATTCCCTCCAGTACAGCTGGTTTGAGTATGTACCTTTAACTCCCAGTGGGTGTGGCTTTAGCCTTTTAAAAAAAAATAATGTATCGCCTTACAGTTCTAACAAATACTCATTGACATAGGTCAAATATCAATAAAATTGAGTTTAACATCATGTATGCTTCACGATAAAATATTCTGATACACTGTATATATCATAGTTTTGGAAGTATTAGTGCAAATATGAACAAGCAATATTTGATGCCCAGAAGTGCAGTAAGGAGGTAACTGCAGAAATGCCTGGAGGTGCACTCGGCTGTAATGAGTTATAAGTGAATTAATTTTGTTTATGAAAAATGAACTGAATTGTGTAGCGATGTTATCATTTTATTGGGTGTGGTAGGATTGGGGATGGACGTACTACCAGGTTGCAGGAGTTTGTTTATAGTGGCCCAGAATATTTTGGGGCTGCTTTTGTTTCTTTGCTGTGCAGTGATGTAGTAGGCTTTTTTGTCAGCTTTTGTCTGGGATTTGGCTTTATTCATTAGTTGTTTGAAAAGTAGAAGGTTGTCATTGCTTTTGTTGGTAAGCCAGTGTTCCCATGCCTTGTCTCTTTCTTTTAGTAAGTCTTTGGTGTTGTTTGTAAGCCAGGGTGTGTGGTGATGTTTTATTCCAGCTATTCTGCAGGGGGCCAGGCTGTTTAGGATGTTGAGGAAGGTGGTGTTAAAGTGTGGAATGGTGTAATTTAGTGGTACTGTTTTGAGGGGGGACCAGTTAATTTGTTGAAGGAGGGAGCTGAAAGTGTAGGCATTAATTTTTTTTCTTGTTGTGGAGTAGCCTATAGACTACTTGTCTGGGTGGACTAAGATTGTTTCTAATTAAGTATGTGGGTAGGTAGTCACTTGTGGTACTGGGGAGGCATCCTGCTAGAAGGGGTGTGTTATTTTTATTTGTGAGAGTCCAATCCAGGATGGTTTTGTCTATTCTTGTGGGGTTTTGAACGAGCTGGGAGAAACCATATAATGTTTACGAAATTGGATGTATTATTTGAATTATAGGTGGATCAGTTAGTGTTGAGGTCACCCATAATGATGGTTTCTTCGTGGAAGGTTGTGGCTAGCCAGTGAAGTATGTCTTCAACTGTGCTAGTGTTGTCTCCTGGAGGGATATAGATAGACACTATGATTAGTGTTTTGTTGTTGTTGATATTTAAGTTTGGTGATGAGTAATTCCACATTGTTAGATGTAGGAAGTGTGGTGTTGATAAAGTCTAGGACTAGATTTTGTTTTAACATTATTGCTACACCTCCTCCATGTTTATTTTGATGAGTGAGTCTATATATGTTGAACCCTGAGGGAAGTATTTCATTGCTTTTGACTTGTGGCTTAAGCCAAGTTTCAGTCAAAATGGCTATGTCAGGGGAATGTAAGTCAATTAGTTCATGGAGGTCATGGATTTTGTTTAGTATACTTCTTAAATTTATATTAAGAAACAGCAGGGAGTGTTGTTTGGGGTGAGGGGTATGATGGAGTTGATTGAGGTATAAGTGGTAGTTTGTTTTAGTAGACTTGAGGCCTGGGTTGGGATGGATGTCACCAGTAAGTTTTAGTTTTGATAATATATGAAATAAAGTTTTTATAAGTTTGCTTAGTTGTTTGTGGTTTCCAAATAGTGATTCATTTTTGTGCATGGTTTGGTGGTATTTAAGTGTGAGGTAGTCTATTTTTGTGTTGTTGTAGAGGTTGGGTGAAATTTGGGAGTTGTAGTGGTGAGTTATGGGCAGTGGAGAGTTCATGACTGAGTTGGTGGGGTGGTCATAGTAGATGGGTGTGTGGAAGTTAGTTAAATGATAAAGAAGGGCTAGTGTGAAAAGGTTGGCTGTGTGGAGAGATAAGATAGTAAATAGTGTTTGTTTTAGTGGATGCAATGATGTGTGTTTTAGTGAATGTAGCATTGCGTGCTTTATTACTGTGTTGAGGGTGTTAGAGTGGGACTAACAGTGTATGGTTAGAGTGTGTTGTGAGATGTTGGAGAGGAAGGTGATAGTTGTGAGTTTGTGGGTGTGTGGTAGAGCAGGGGTTAAATCAGGTAGGAGAGTGAATATGTGGAAGGTGTTAGAGGAGTTGAATGTGTAGGTGGATATGTGTTGTATTGTAATGGTGGGGAAGGGGGTAAAGTGGAGATTGGCCTGTTTTGATTACAGGGTGTGACAACTGTTAGATGTGTCTGAAACATGGGGGGTTGTTTGTATTGATAGCATCAATGTATTGATAGCATTTTGCAATGGTAAAAAGGGCAGGGATTGGTAAAAGGTTAATATATGTGTGCTAATGGATGGGTGTTGATAATAATTAGTGTTGAAATGTGGGATACTTTATAATTTAAAATTGTATAGGTTGTGATTGGTAGATAAGGTTGAGTGGGAGTGGTTAGGTTTAGAGAAATTTGAGTTATTTGGCAGTGGCAGGGAATAGGGTCAAGGTAGGGGAGCAGAGTGAAGCCCGAGCATTTTGAGGGCAGAACAGACTGGGCAGAGCCAAGTTCTATGACTGCACAGCAAGGAACAGTCAGTCACTTAGACTAGCAGGTACTGTGAAAGGTATCTATGCAGCAGACAATTTTGTAGACTAGCAATTCTTAGAGAAATAGAAGCCTTACAACACTTCACTGATTATACACTTGTGTAAGTGAAGTTACTATAACGGTAGACGGAAGTGAACATCACATCCTCCACACTGCAAAGTGCCTTCCTGGTTTCTCTGAATATATCACTAATGCATTAATCTAATCTATAAGGAATGTACCCTGCCAAAAATTTGACCTGCTGGCCAAATTTCAAAGCTTTAAGACACCTTTCACATGTCAAAGTCACTGTACAGCTCACAGAGAACAGTATACAGTCAGTGGCTAGGGCATTAAAACTTTGAAGATTTCTTGCCGCAGAAGATGGAGGTTAGATCCATGCCTGATGGTAACAGTAATAATAAAAATAAAATTCAGGCATAAACCAGCCAAAAAAAGAGGGGGGTGTACGGGGGATGTGTGTACTGAAATGGCGATTTTCACGAACATCTACCATTATTGTAAGTTTAACTACAAAACTATTCTATACTATGTTTATTTTTAGATCTAGCCTAAGCAGTATGGGATGAATAGCAGTGCTTAGAAAGAAATGGAGAATTATACAGGATCACAGTCCAGGATCTCCATGAAAAGTAATTCAAGCAAAGTGGATCTAGAGAAGGAATCTAGTCCTTGCAGTTTCAGAACAATGAAAGCACTCCCTGTGTTCTTGGATGTAATATGTATTATATCACAATGAAAGCACTCCCTTTGTTCTTGGATATAATATGTATTATATCACAATGAAAGCACTCCCTGTGTTCTTGGATGTAATATGTATTATATCACAATGAAAGCACTCCCTTTGTTCTTGGATATAATATGTATTATATCACAATGAAAGCACTCCCTGTGTTCTTGGATGTAATATGTATTATATCACAATGAAAGCACTCCCTTTGTTCTTGGATATAATATGTATTATATCACAATGAAAGCACTCCCTTTGTTCTTGGATATAATATGTATTATATCACAATGAAAGCACTCCGTGTGTTCTTGGATATAATATGTATTATATCACAATGAAAGCACTCCCTGTGTTCTTGGATATAATATGTATTATATCACAATGAAAGCACTCCTTTGTTCTTGGATATAATATGTATTATATCACAATGAAAGCACTCCCTGTGTTCTTGGATATAATATGTATTATATCACAATGAAAGCACTCCCTTTGTTCTTGGATATAATATGTATTATATCACAATGAAAGCACTCCTGTGTTCTTGGATATAATATGTATTATATCACAATGAAAGCACTCCCTGTGTTCTTGGATATAATATGTATTATATCACAATGAAAGCACTCCCTGTGTTCTTGGATATAATATGTATTATATCACAATGAAAGCACTCCCTGTGTTCTTGGATATAATATGTATTATATCACAATGAAAGCACTCCTGTGTTCTTGGATATAATATGTATTATATCACAAGGAAAGCACCTTCTTGTGTTCTTGGATATATTATGCATTAAATCACAATGAAAGCAATCCCTGTGTTCTTGGATATAATATGTATTATATCACAATGAAAGCACTCCCTGTGTTCTTGGATATAATATGTATTATATCACAATGAAAGCACTCCCTGTGTTCTTGGATATAATATGTATTATATCACAATGAAAGCACTCACTGTGTTCTTGGATATAATATGTATTATATCACAATGAAAGCACTCCCTGTGTTCTTGGATATAATATGTATTATATCACAATGAAAGCACTCCCTGTGTTCTTGGATATAATATGTATTATATCACAATGAAAGCACCTCCTGTGTTCTTGGATATAATATGTATTATATCACAATGAAAGCACCTCCTGTGTTCTTGGATATAATATGTATTATATCACAATGAAAGCACTCCCTGTGTTCTTGGATATAATATGTATTATATCACAATGAAAGCACTTCCTGTGTTCTTGGATATAATATGTATTATATCACAATGAAAGCACTCCTTTGTTCTTGGATATAATATGTATTATATCACAATGAAAGCACTCCCTGTGTTCTTGGATATAATATGTATTATATCACAATGAAAGCACTCCCTGTGTTCTTGGATATAATATGTATTATATCACAATGAAAGCACTCCCTGTGTTCTTGGATATAATATGTATTATATCACAATGAAAGCACTTCCTGTGTTCTTGGATATAATATGTATTATATCACAATGAAAGCACTCCCTTTGTTCTTGGATATAATATGTATTATATCACAATGAAAGCACTCCCTGTGTTCTTGGATATAATATGTATTATATCACAATGAAAGCACTCCCTGTGTTCTTGGATATAATATGTATTATATCACAATGAAAGCACTCCCTTTGTTCTTGGATATAATATGTATTATATCACAATGAAAGCACTCCCTGTGTTCTTGGATATAATATGTATTATATCACAATGAAAGCACTCCTGTGTTCTTGGATATAATATGTATTATATCACAATGAAAGCACTCCCTGTGTTCTTGGATATAATATGTATTATATCACAATGAAAGCACTCCCTGTGTTCTTGGATATAATATGTATTATATCACAATGAAAGCACTCCTGTGTTCTTGGATATAATATGTATTATATCACAATGAAAGCACTCCCTGTGTTCTTGGATATAATATGTATTATATCACAATGAAAGCACTCCCTGTGTTCTTGGATATAATATGTATTATATCACAATGAAAGCACTCCCTTTGTTCTTGGATATAATATGTATTATATCACAATGAAAGCACTCCCTTTGTTCTTGGATATAATATGTATTATATCACAATGAAAGCACTCCCTATGTTTTTGGATATAATATGTATTATATCACAATGAAAGCACCTCCTGTGTTCTTGGATATAATATGTATTATATCACAATGAAAGCACTCCCTGTGTTCTTGGATATAATATGTATTATATCACAATGAAAGCACCTCCTGTGTTCTTGGATATAATATGTATTATATCACAATGAAAGCACTCCCTGTGTTCTTGGATATAATATGTATTATATCACAATGAAAGCACTCCCTGTGTTCTTGGATATAATATGTATTATATCACAATGAAAGCACTCCCTGTGTTCTTGGATATAATATGTATTATATCACAATGAAAGCACTCCCTGTGTTCTTGGATATAATATGTATTATATCACAATGAAAGCACTCCCTGTGTTCTTGGATATAATATGTATTATATCACAATGAAAGCAATCCCTGTGTTCTTGGATATAATATGTATTATATCACAATGAAAGCACTCCCTGTGTTCTTGGATATAATATGTATTATATCACAATGAAAGCACTCCCTGTGTTCTTGGATATAATATGTATTATATCACAATGAAAGCACTCCCTGTGTTCTTGGATATAATATGTATTATATCACAATGAAAGCACTCCCTGTGTTCTTGGATATAATATGTATTATATCACAATGAAAGCACTCCCTGTGTTCTTGGATATAATATGTATTATATCACAATGAAAGCACTCCCTGTGTTCTTGGATATAATATGTATTATATCACAATGAAAGCACTCCCTGTGTTCTTGGATATAATATGTATTATATCACAATGAAAGCACTCTCTGTGTTCTTGGATATAATATGTATTATACCACAATGAAAGCACTTCCTGTGTTCTTGGATATAATATGTATTATATCACAATGAAAGCACTCCCTGTGTTCTTGGATATAATATGTATTATATCACAATGAAAGCACTCCCTGTGTTCTTGGATATAATATGTATTATATCACAATGAAAGCACTCCCTGTGTTCTTGGATGTAATATGTATTATATCACAATGAAAGCACTCGCTGTGCTCTTGGATGTAATATGTATTATATCACAATGAAGGCACTCCCTGTGTTCTTGGATATAATATGTATTATATCACAATGAAAGCACACCCCTGTGTTCTTGGATATCATATGTATTATATCACAATGAAAGCACTCCCTGTGTTCTTGGATATAATATG